>NW_005843207.1:151714-158903 GCF_000455745.1 Alligator sinensis
TCCTGCTGCGGTTAATCTGAGTTCTTAATTTTCATTTTTACAGTGTTCCATGTGCTAGGATAGTGTATTTCCTTTGTATATTGAGTATTTGTAAGCATATCAATTACAACCCAATTCAAGGAATTCTAAAGGTTGAAACACTTCTATAATAAATAAGATGGTTCTTTTTCTCTTTCATATTACTTTCTTTTAATTTATTAACACAAGTTGTTATTAATTATTGAATGGTACAAATTTGGGGGACATTACTTTAAAATATTTTAATGTACTTTTCCATAAATAAGTATTTCTGTTTCAAATATACATCTTCAATTTTATTTGTATTGCTATTGCTTCTTTCATTCCAGTTTCTTGTGTTGTCAGTAAGCTTTTTCTTAAATCAAAGATGGCTGACCCACTAGTATGACACACACTCTTGAAAGTGTCAAAATAGGTAGGATTCAAGTGTGGAATCTGTTTGTAATCTCTACTGGAAAAAGACATGAGTTGCAGCTGGCATCGCTCAGCAAGAAGACGACAAGATTGACTACGTAAAGACAACGATTGAGGAGAGAAGAGAAATGGGAAGATAACTGGAAAACATGTCAAGAGACATCATAGAGGCAAAATTGAAAAAAAGGAATTCAATTTCAAAGCAATTTCTGACTGGTGACACTGACTGCACTGAACTGAGGAGGGCAGAGAGAAGGATGAAATGTTTGGGACCTAGGTACCAAAAAATGTAATGGTAGGGCTGGTAAGAAAATTTCATGATCCTAAAGATATGAAAATGCATCAGTTTAAATATATATTTCTAGCCTGTTTAGGTAGAAGAGAAGAGGCAGTACCATCAAGCATGTACATCTCATATTTGTTTTTTGTATCAGTAATTGATCTGAATTACATACATAAGAGCTGAATCCAGGTTTTGTGAATAAAAGAACATTAAACACTAAACTTTATTAATATTAAAAGCAGATTACTTTAAACCAATATTCATCCCTTCTCTGCAAGTATAGCCCCTGTAATTTATGCCCCAAAGTACACCACCAGGTTGTAAAATCCCAGAGCATGCAGAGTCTTCTGCTTCCCTTCTGGTGAGATTAACTGTTCCTGCTAGTACCCTTGGCATTTGTATAAATGAAATAGTTTAAGAATGGCCGTATATGAGCTGAAGCATTTGAGCAGGACAGGCAGGTGAATGAACAACAGATATATGGGATGGATTTTAAGTGGCAGGCTGCAATTTTATTGATTTAAACACTGGGGAGGAGTGCCATGTCCCTACTGACTGCTGTTTCATACCAGGTGTTTATTTGATTCCAGTATGTGAGCCAAAGGAAATCATATAATGACACCAGCTAGGGACAGATCCTCCTTGACACACTCCTGAACTTTTCTTTATGCAATTTATAGGAGTAGGGACCTTAGTTCACAAAGACTTCAGCTCTTCCCCTTCCTATAGATACAAGGTCTAAACAGCAAATTCATTAACCTACTTTAATTTAAGATTTTGGCCCTCTTAACCTTTCACCTGCATTGCTCACTTGCCACAAGCTACCATCCATTAAGGAGTTTAATTATTATTGTTTATTTGTGCCACCCTATTGTTTTTAACTGAATTTTGCTTGCTTGAAGGTGTGAGGAAGGCAAAAACAAAGTAAAGCATTGGACCTTTTGCCAAACTGACACACTGGGGAAAAATATCCTTATAGATCCCCAAGAGGCACCCAGTCAAGTCCTCAGTTTCTTAAAAGACATACCTCTCTTGCTACAAATAAGAGGAGGAGGGGCAGGGTGATATTAAAAGCAACAAAAAGCTTTTGAAGAGATGAGGATGCTTAAATATTTGAGGCGGAGGTGAGGGACGTGTCAGAGTTAATTGACCGGGCCCATCCTTTCCCCTGCCCTCCTCATAGCCCCAGCCAACAGATAGCCTGGAAGGAGAGGAAAGCAGGCATGCATTCAAAGTCCTCTGCGGGTATTCTAGAGACTGATGAAAGCTAATTTTTTTTTACCCCTCTGACTCTGTAGAATGTCTGCCTTCTGTAAAAAGGCAAAAATAAAGATGAAACTTTATTTCATTCATGTTATTCTAACTCAATTTTCCTCCTGTTTGACTGGAAACATTTTTCCCCCTTTGTTAATTAGATATCTATCTGGAATGTTGTTAGCAAATCAAGTGAGAGGGCCATTTCAGTTCATAGAATATTTTATGCCTCCTTCCTACATGTACAAAGCAGTCTCAAACTGAAAGAAAGAAGTGTCCAGGTAATCTGTAGTTGCAATGTGGAGGAGGTAGGTCCATGTTATTAAACTGTGCTATAATAAATAGGCAATGTTAAATTTTTTTACTCTGTGACATTACTTTATAAATCCAGAATTCTTGAAAATCTGGCACTTTTTAAAAATCCACAACATCGGGGAGTAGCAGTGGCCAGTCCCGGAGCTGGGGAGGGGGAAACTTGCATGTGGGGGTTCCCGCTGCCATCCACCATGCCGCATCACCACTCTGCGTATGGCCACTGCTCCAGCACCAGCTGCCGCTACCCTCCTCCCCTTCCCCCACTCCGTGACCAGCTGGATTAAAAAATCTGGAATTTTCAAATTTCCAGCAGGTACTTGGTCTCAAGCATGCTGGATTTATGAGGTTATGCTGTACTTTCAAAATATTGGCAGCACAACTGAGCAAATGCACATGCATTCAATTAAAGACCACTTAAATGTTCCATCATTGTCCTTCAGTCGAGCTCTGTCATTCTGAAAGAGTGCAGATGATGATGATGATGATGATACTTACCATCAATAACATAAAATATAGTTAACAGTATAATTAATCTCTTTGAAACTCGTGGTTTCCACGGTAAATGAACAGTTTGCTTTTTTGACAGCTTACAAATCAGCTAGTATATACTAATTTTAAAGGATTACTGTTTAAATAGATTTCAGAGAAGTAGTACTATACTCTCTTTATTCTTGTTTATCCCATTTGTCCCTCATGGAATTAATATGATTCTCCAAGCAGGCTTCAATTTGTCGCAGCATGGCTTAGAGGTATTATTTCTTAGATTTAGGAAGTGACTGAAAGGGTACACTTTTTTCATTGCTCTGTACATTTCAGTGTATATGCAGCAATGGTTCTGTAAACAGAAAGCCAATGCACTTGTATTGACATTTCAGTGAAGAGCTTGAAAAGACATAAATGAGTATTGGAATTAAGAACTGTGCCAAAACAGTACTACCTGCGTTACAAGTATATAGTGTAATTCATTTAGTGAGACAGAACAGGAGTACCATCACTCTAGGAAATGTAGTTTTCAATATCTCTAGAAGCTACTATCATTGGTGTTATCATCAAAACACTTATGAGCCCTGGACATGGAACAGGATTCCATTGTGTGAAGCTCTGTACAAGCACAGAACAAACAGAAAGTCCTTGCCCCAAAATAGCAGTGCACTGGTTCTGATCCCCGCTTCTGACATTTTTTATTTTTCCCCAGTGACTATTTAATGCGGGGTTCTTCTCTCTTTCAGGGGAGTGCTCACCTCTTTGGCCCCAGAACTGTTGAGCAATAGGAATCTGGAACAGTGTATGCTAATGATGCATCTCAGTATGTCCTGAAGTCCAGGACATATCCTCTGGTGGTATAACTTGCTTTAACTTTTAAATATTTAGGTCCAGTTACTGGGCCTACAATTGCTGAGATTCTTTTTTTGCAACCACACCATCTTTAAGAGACTTTAAGCTTATCCTAAATAATTAGTTGCTGGTTGTATTGATATGGTGTGCAAACTTCTGGTGCCTTATGCTGGATTTATTAAGATTCAGTCCTTTTCATCTCCATAGGCACAAGTTGGAGAAGCCAATAGACTGCTCTGGACTGAAAGTTTTACTTGGCTCCATAAAGCTTTGGGATTGGTCAAAGCATTTTGGCTCTCCCAAGTTTGCACCGCTTAAAACTGAATGTTTAATCTTATTTTTATCATGTAAGATAAATGTACAGAGCCAATTGTTTAAAGACACTGGAAGTGTAAGGGGCCGGGGCATAGGTGGTCTTGCCTAGTGGTTAGGCCATGGAAGGAAAGCAGGGCCTGGGACTAGGTCAAAGGGCAGGAGCCACATACTGAAGCCAGAGGGAGATCCAGAAGTAGAGTCAGATGCCAAATATCGATCTGGAGGCCAATCTACAGGGAGAAGTCCAAAACCAGAGCCAAACCAGGTTCAGGAGGTAGGAAACAGAACCACAGGGAAAGCCAAAGCCAAAGTCCAGAAATTAGCCAAAAAAACAGGGTCAGGAACCAGGAGCAGAACTATTGACTGGCCAGCAGACCCAGGGCCCCAGCTGGTGCTAAATGGATAGATGGTGCTCCCAGCAGCTAATCAGGATACTTGATGCTCCTAAACTAGGACAGAGTTCATTAGCTGGGGCTTGCTGCAGGTGTGGTTTCTGCAGTCCTTGGTTCAGGCTGCCCTGCCTGCTCAGAGCCCCTGAAAGCACTGGGCACAGGCTGGTATGCCTGCTTAGAGTCCCTGGCAAGAGCCACAGGAATTTTCATTTGCATTACCACACTGAAGTCTAATTTCTTTTTCTTTTTTTTTGTTTTTTTTTTTTTTAATTAATAGCTCCTCACCTGATTAACTCTTCCAAAATATATTAATCTTCTTTTGTAAATAAGTACTTGAAATTTAGAGGTAGGTCAAGTCTGGAGTGCATCTTACTTCCTTTTTAGGATATTTGGTGTTGTAGCTTTATTAACGGTACTGAAAAAAATACGTTGAAGATAAATTGTTAAGGAAAACCTAATGTTTGTTGTTCATAATTGGCATTATTTAGCTCCCTGCTTTCATGGGACCAAGTATCAGAACTGAAAACTTTGATACACAATGTTCTAGTTCTATCTCTAATACAGGGCGGATGCCATTTTTTTATTGCTTGCATTTACTCTTCAATATGGGTATAAAACATCGGGTTTCACCTTGTTTCCAAGACTGTCTTCTGTTATTTTCTGCCACATGGGAATCTCACTTGTCCTGATGATACATCACAATTTTCCTATTGTACGAATGTGAAACCAGGTAAATGTACTTTGCTGAAACTAAATCTCCCTGTAATAATAAACTCGCCCTCATTCAATGACAAAATGGTGAAAGCAGCAAGTTCTGAACAAGTGGCCATTATTATTCTCACAAAGGTTACAGTACCTAGATTGAGTAGAGAATATAAAGCAAAACTCTCAGCAGATGGACTGCTTTCTCTGTTATATCAATTGTCCTTTTGCTGCTTTGATGAGTCAATCATTTTAAACTATGACCTGTCAGTGTAGTCAGAAGTCCAATGCAATAATAACTTAATGTTGGTGTGCAAGGAAGTCTGAGGAAAATATATTGGAGAGACTGATGTGATATTTCTCTCAATGGGGAGTTCTATATTGCTCTTCTGGGACAGAGGTCTCAGTCAGCTTATCTTTTAAGAGTCATTCCAAATAGAAGGTCAAAGCTTTAGATCAAATAATGGACTTTGGTGCCTGAAGCAAGAAGTGGGCAGATTTGAGGTGCCTAAGTCCTAGCAGTGATCCAAAAATTCTCTGCTAAGCTGCCACCTAAGGACATAGATAAGTAAATTTGTGGCACACATCCCTTTCAACTGTAGTGTGTTCCCGGCTCCTGCAGTTCTGCCTCTGGGTATGCTTTGAACTATTCCAATCTGAGCAGCAAGGCACTTGCCTGTTGTCCTTGGGATGAAAATCCAGAAACTAAACCACCCAAAAGAATATCCTAAGGGTATTATCAAAGCACATCTAACATCAAAGGCTTTCTCAAACCTGTAGGCATTCTCAAAGTACATCAAACACATGCTAACAGGATTGGGGCCCTAACAAAAGCTGTGGCTATTTCCTTTTAAAACCATTATCAGCAGAGATGACAGCAATGGTGGTCTCCTTTTCTCTAAGAATGAGTAATTAGACTACTTTCCCAGGAAGTAGGAGATGCAGGTTCAGTGCCTTCTTCAGTGTGAGTGGGTTCAAACACACCTTTCCTATCTTCCAAAACAGTAACATAATCACAAGGGTAGAAGCCATTCTCTCCCTTGTGGTGAAGCTATACCACTGTGCAGAAAGGAATGCAACATTCATGCAGCCAGAAAGAGACAACCTTTTTTTATAATATTCTTATAGTTAGTGCACTCAGCTAGGAATGGGGGACATTGGATTAAGGTTCCTACTCTAAAGTCTGTTTTGGAAAGATCAGTGACCAGATATTGGAACATGTCTCTTGCAGCTGAGTGCTCTTATCACTAAGGAAATGGAATCAGGCTTCCTCTATTTTCTGGGCAAGTACGAGGATGTTACATGAGGAAGGTACAGCAATCATCTGCTTCTCAATGGGCTGCATTTTAAAAAAAGAAATAGAGATCTATGCTCAATTCTTTGAAAGAGCAGATGTAAATACCTTCTCTCAGGAGCAGATTCTTAGCTAGGGATCTCGAGTGGATAGAAATACCACTCAGGCAGCTCTAGCTCAGATGCCTATTTTCTGTAAAGAATGGGAATTCAGGTACATGTTGCCTTGGGTTTTATTTTATTTTGAATTACCTTTCTGAGGTACCTAACTCTCTCCATGCACCATGTAGTGATCCTATATGGGCCATAATGAAGTGGGGGTGATTAGGGACCTGGGTGCCAACCATTGTGGGTGGGAAGCACAAAAATTTAACAAATTCTTCACCTCCATTTTCTTGTGCAGGGACTGGGACTCCCCCATCGTGATTCAAGACGGACTCGAGGGGAACACCTCAAGACCTAAGGTTGAGGAGGACCGGGTTAGAGTACTTCTGGAGGGGCTGAACATGTTCAAATCAGCAGGTCCAGATGCTCTCCACACCAGGGTGTTGAGAGAGCTAGCAGGGGTTATTGCAGGGCCCTTGGCATGGCTTTATGAGCGCTCGTGGTGCTCGGGCCAGGTGCCAGATGATTGGAGGATAGCCAATGTGGTCCCCATCTTTAAGAAAGGGAGGAGGGAGGACCCGGGCAACTATAGGCCCATCAATCTTACCTCAATCCTGGGAAACTCTTTGAGAAGATTATCAAGGAGCACATCTGTGATGGGCCGGCATCGGGGATGATGCTCAAGGGCAACCAGCACGGTTTCATTAGGGGCAGGTCATGTCAGACCAACCTGATTGCCTTTTACGATCAGGTCACAAAAGCA
>NW_005843207.1:159661-192054 GCF_000455745.1 Alligator sinensis
GACCTTGTTTCCCCTAGCGCCCCCCGGGATAACAAGGAATAACGGCTACAAGTTGTTGGAGAGTAGGTTTAGATTAGACATCCGTAAGAACTACTTCACAGTTAGGGTGGC
This sequence comes from Alligator sinensis, assembly GCF_000455745.1. Lineage (NCBI taxonomy): Eukaryota > Metazoa > Chordata > Crocodylia > Alligatoridae > Alligator > Alligator sinensis. The sequence continues at coordinate 159,773 of NW_005843207.1, forward strand.
TAGGATCTGGAACCAACTTTCAAGGGAAGTGGTGCTGGCTCCTACCCTGGGGGTGTTTAAGAAGTGGCTCGATGCCTACCTGGCTAGGGCCACTTGAGCCCAGTTTCCCTCCTGCCCAGGCAGGGGGTCAGACTTGAAGATCTACAAGGTCCCTTCTGGCCCTACTTCTATGATTCTATGATTCTATGAAAATAGTAGCAGCTAAAACCAGCTTACCCACCATGACCCTGCTGGCAGTGCATCCACTAATGCTACCTTTTGCTCAAGCACCCCGTTACCCTTCTGGTATATTCCACCCCACGTGCCAAAGGTCTAAAAGATAGGTGGCTCAGCACCTAAGTCCTCACGTCCTTAACTGGATCTTCTTAAAGAGCTTGCAGATACCTGAATATACAAAGGATTTGGGATAGCATACAGAGAAAAGTGAAGCCCCTTGTGGTTCTATTTCTCCCCTCTCCAAAATCTTCTAATGCTTTCTCATTTCCCACTAAAGTATATACACAAGCCAACAAACAAACCAGCAAGTTAGCATACCAAACTACAGGCTTTTGTTATCCAGCCATAAGCATTCAGGGCATCATCAATGTTTTCTTGGACTAATGATGTGATGAGACCCAGATGTAAGACAAGCACAATTTCAGGTGTCCTTGATTTAAGCTATCACAGCTCTAATGGATTTTAACTTTTCAGGTTATGTTTTTAATACTAATGAGGTTAATGGGGTGTCAGTGAACTCCAGTTAGAAGGTTACAAACATGGATTCATTGAACATGTGTGAGGTCATTAAGGAGCTCCAAAACAATTTTAAAAAGATGTGTTTTTTTTTTCAGGGAGCATATACTATGAATAACTATAGGAGCTTGAATAGTGTCTTTACTGAAATGTGGAAATATTTCAGGAAATATTTGCCTTTGAAAGTTGGGCTATTCAGTACATATGTATTTGAGATGCAAACACCTCATTAATGTCATTCTAAAAATGAAGATGCAGAACTGAACACTAAGCTCCATCTGGTTCTGATGCCTTTTGTTAATGAATATGAACTGAAAGAACTCAGTTTAGAAGGAAACCAAAAAGTAGGGGAATGATGTATACAGATGTATTTTAATTATTTTGAAGCCCTGTCTAAAATGAAGAAAATATTGTATAATTTTAAAACTGATTTTAAATTAATAATAAGTAAAAAATCAAAAGAAAAACAATACATAGGAGTAGACATATGAAATAATAGTCTTGAGAATTTAAAATATTTACAAAATGAAAGCCCAGTCCCCAAAAGCCTCACTCTTGAAGCAAGCAGAGAGTCATGTAATCTTTGCAGGATAAGGCTCTAAAACATTAATTTAACAAATAATTAATCTGAACATGGTTGAATAATTATATACCTATAGAGCCTTTTTAAGTGTTATTGCCTAGCAAAGTAGGCATTATAAAGGCAATGAGTTGTATCACAATGTTAAGTATCCTGAGCTGAAGCCAAAAAGCCATCTCTAACAATTAGTCAATTACATGATGGTAACATGCATTTCAGCAGTGTGATTTTAATGCAATAATGATTTTCTAAAGTTTAAAAAACATAGATATTTCTCACATTCCACTGCTACTTGCTACAAGGCAAAAGCCATGATACAATGAGAATGGCTCATTAATAACAAGTTACTATTTTATTTATAATAACTTTTTTATATTAAAATTGTTGATAAGTGGTAAACAGGTAAAATAGTCCATATTGTGTGCTAGGAACTAATCAAGTTAGTTTATATTTTTGTATTTGAACTAGACATTTCTGAAATGGGAAAAAAAATAATGTGTAGATCTAAGTTAAGAGGAGTGCAAAGTCCAGCCCACAGGCTGGATTTGGTCTGCAGTGGAGTCTATTTCCCAGCAGCCCATGCACACATTGCTGCAGCTGGTTTTCATGGAGACCCCAGGAGGGGCAGCGCCATAACAGTGTAGGGTTAGGGTTTCCATGGAGAATGGCCCAAGCAGCTTTAGGAGGATATGTGGCTAGTTGGGGAGCTGCTCTGCCCCATACCTCCTACCAGTCCTGGGCTGGCACCTGGGGGACACTGGAGCTGCCCCTAGCTGCTGCAGTGGGACAGAGCTGGGTAGTGGGGCAGGAGCATCCCTGGTCTCAACAGTTCCCATTGAGAGCAAATTTGCTCCTAAACAGGTGCATGTGTAGACCCCTTCCCAGGTGCAGTTTACTGCACCTTATTTTAAGGTGCAGTAAATTTACTGTGCATTAATAGCACATATAGATTCACCTACAGTATACAATTTTTTGCCACAAAGAACTTATTTAAAAACAGAGTTGGTATAAAATTAGACTATTTTTTCACAATTTTTTGTTTTATGAAAACTGCTCCCCTGATTTTCACTAAAAAGCCTGCAATCTATATTTCACTTTAAACAGGTTAATATTATATGGGGGTGGGGGGGAGGGGGCACAAAATAAATCAGTTGAATTAGTGTAACAGTAATAATTATAGTATTTAAAGAAAAGACAATTTTTTGATCATATTTTGTGGATGGGAACCATATCTGGAAAACAATGACTGTAAAAAAAGATTCTGGGGTCATGTGGGTAGTCAATTGCACATAAGCTCTCATTGCAATATTATGGCTGATATCCTTAAATGTGTAGGCAGGGACTTATCAAGTAGGAAAAAGGAGGTGTCATTACTCTCATATAAACCACTGGTAATATCATTACTGAATTACTGTTTCAATTGATGAGGGCAAAATCCTCGTTTTATTGAAATCAATGATACTGCTCCCACTAACTTAACTGGGACTAAGACTGGCATTCACATTTCACAGCAGTGTTGAAAACCGAGAAACACTTGTTCAAAAGATTCAAGTCAGGTAAATCAGCTTTGCTTTGAGCCACCTAAGTAGTTCAGTTAATTTGGCTTTTCAGGTAGGGTTAGGAGGTGACTTGACCACAATCTTTGAGTGCCAACATAGAAAATGCCTGATAGCAGGGTCTCATTTCTTCCAGCAGGTAACATTTAAACAAAAGCAACTAGATGAAAGTTGAAACTAGACAAGTTCAAAATGGAGTACACATTTTTAACAGTGAGGGTAATTATCCATTGGAATATCCTACCAAGTGATATAGTGGATTATTTGAAGCCAAGATCAAGTGTCTGTCTCAAAAATATCCTCTACAAGCATAAGTTGTAGATTTGATTCCAGAATGCCTGGATAAATTCTATATCATCTCTTGTGTGTGTGTATGTTGGGAGGAGGCAGGTCTCATGTTACATGATCAGAATGATGCTTCTGGCCCTAAAGGCTATGAATATATTAATAAGCAATGGCAATGTAGTAGTTGCCCAGCCATTGACAGAATATATCAATGTTACCATGACAAATCAATAAAATTAATAAATAATAACTTAGGTGGCTACTGATGCCTGAAGATTTCTATACTTACTGAAGTCAAAATATTGCTGCCTCACTGCCTATGAAACCAGGCTGTAGTTCAAACTGGTTATTTCTCATTCATATATTTATCAACACAAAAATATAAAAAAGAGGATTTTACTTTTAGCTATATTTTATTATAATCATGGGTGACTGGTGCCTGCTGGCTCTGAGGGGGCACCAGCGGCTGATTGCTGACCCCAGAAGTACCAGTAGCAAACTGGAAGTGCTGCTGGCAAAACTGGAAGTGCCACCGGCATTTCTTTGGCAGGGGGAGGGCAGCACTGGCACTCCCCACTCCCTGGCCAGCGAGGGCCAATTTTAGGGGAGGCATGTGCCCCACATCCCCACAGACCTCCCCCTATGCATCGCCTATGTCTATAATCAACATAAAACATACAGAGCTTTTAAAAAAAATCACTATGCTTTCAACACTACAACTGAGCTTAGTTAAAATTGTGGGTGCCTAGCAGTTCTGACAGATACTCAAATACATACAGGCTATATAACTATCCAGTGGAGGATACTCAAAACAAAGGCAGATAGCTGTAGGCTATATGAGTAATTGCAAGAATCCTTACTTTCTCCCAATTTGTGATGGGATTGAAGCTGGAAGTTGAGATCCTGATATTAAACATTTTTTAGATTCAACGGTGCATTCATCTGGAGTAATTTCTAGTCAGTAGAAACTCTGTTCTCTCAGCCTTGTTCAATGTCTTGGATGTACCTTCCCCATCTCTTCCCCATGCTATGAAGAGTTACAGATGTTAGACTGGGAAATTGTTGTTTGTCCAGATATGCAAATTAATCAGCCCACCCAAAGAATACTAATCTGTTGGACACAAATCCATCAAACAAAACGGCCAATTTATTCACTAATTACTCAACAAAAGGTTCCACGGTCTAAGGTGTTTCTTGGGCCAGAGAACCAATTAGAGAACTAGCCGGACCATCTATCAAATCCTTACTAGTTCTGAGCAAAATTCTAATCACAGTAGCTAATTAAGGACAGACTCAAAAGATTGGAACTGAAATGAATTAACTGGTTTATCAGGGTAAGTAGCAATAAGGTAACAAAAAATTACAAGAAGACTTAACACAACTACACAACTATTAGATAGATATATATCTGATAGTTGTGTAAGGTCTTCTTGTAATTGTTTGTTACCATATTGCTACTTACCTTAATACATATACTACTTACCTTCCGTACATACATACATATATATATTCAACTATGGTTCAATCAATGAATGAGGGCTTTTATTAAACAGCAGCGGTGTAATACCAGTCTTGCTGGCTCCTCCAAAGGAAATAACCCCCTTCTTTACTCAGGAAGAAGCCCCCTTGGCAAGGGTGATACTCACCAAGGCTATGTGAGCCCCTACTTGTTGTGCAAAGCATACCTGGGGGAAAAGTCCGGGGAGCCGACGCATTCACAGCCTTACTCCTCAGAGATAAACGGTGAGAGGAATCCATGAGGTTTTGAACAATTCACTCAAGGTCCAAAGTCTGATGCTGCTCCAGCTCCAGCTCCAGCTCCAGCTCCAGCTCCAGCTCCAGCTACTCTCTCTCCCTCTCTCTCTCTCTCTTCTTCTGAGTATATCTATATATCTATATCTATATAGATACACACAGACATGCACAGCAACAGCCAGGCAACAGCACCAAACAACAAGTAACCATGCAATAGCACCTACTATCTACAAGACCTCTTCCATCCAATCACAGCAAAGCATTCAAGCACCCAAGCATGCAAGCCCAGGCACAGCTGCGCTCACACTCCCAATCATGCACTGAGTGTCAGTCAGCAATGTCTTTTATATGGGAGGTACACACAACACCTACCCTCACTGCACTCATTTCCAAACAGGTGCACTCAGCACTCAAACAGGCAGGCTTCTAGGGTATTCCAATCTTTTGCTCATGCACACTGTGTGCATTTTAGATGTCAAGTCATTCATAGTTCATCCTTTGATCTATTTTCCACTGCACATGCCCAGGGACAGGTATGCAACTTCATTGACCCAGGCCCACTTTTAGCCCTACACAGACACTGTAGATTATGCATGTTATTTTAGCACAAATAGAGATTTTTCTCACCTTGAGCCAAAGTTTTCCAGTTCATGAGGTACAATACAACTTTGAAGCTTGCATTCCATGTGTTGATGAGTCTCTTTGCATATTGTTGAGCTGAACCACCTTTGAGGTTAACAACATAATCATGGGAAATAGCCTTTGTGCATATACTATAGTCTATAATAATTCTGCAAAGCTCTGGCAACAGATACATTTCATTTATGTGATGATGTCTACAGCGTTACAAGCACTGTTTATTAGACTGTACAAAACAGAATTGTTTTGTTTCAACTTCTGTTTTGCTGTTTTGAAGTGACAGTGTTTCATTTTGCTGTTTTGAAGCACTGTTACATTTCACTTTGTCAAAACTGTTTCACTGTTTCAATGCTGTTTCGACTCATTTCAATGTTTCACTCATGGGTTATAATGGGGAATCACAAAAGTGCCTATAACTTGGTCATTTCTTTCCTGATTCAAATGAAAACATCAGAAAGTGTAACCCCTGCTGAGGCCACAAAGTTTGCCGAGTTTCAAACAAATAGATGCAGGGGTTTCTGGGAAACAGTACCTCAAATTGTTCAGAGCAAAACTTGTGTCACTTGTAAGTGTGAAGGCACAGTGAGGTGAAAACAGCAGGCATAGTATCCCCTGCCGAGGCCATGAAGTCTCCCAAATTTCAAGGAAATAGGTGCAGGGATTTCTAGGAAACTGCACCTCAAACTGCTGACAGGCAAAACTCATGACATGTGTGACTGTGTATCTGTTAAAGTGCAGTAGGATGAAAACTGCAGGGATGGTAGCCCCTTCTGAGGCCATGAAGCCTGTCAAGTTTCAAGGAGATAGGTGCATGGGTTTCTGGGAAACTGCACCTCAAACTGTTCAGAGCAAAACTCATGTCACTTGCAAGTGTGAAGGCACAGAGAAAGCTCAGTTCAAACACTGCTTTTTATGCTCTTTTTCCATCCCTCCCCCAGAGCACTGGGATTGGAAGGGACCTCAGGGAAGGATGACTGTCACTGGCCAGCTACACAGTCAATATCAGAGCTGTCCTTCCTCCCTTCCTCTTAGTTTCTGTTTAGCTGCAGCAAGCCCAGCTTCGAAACTCCAAATGTTTCAAAACTTTCAAAATGTTTCGAGTGTCCTCATTTTGTTTCAAAGCTGTTTTGAAGCCTTTTGTTTTGATTTCACTGTTTTGAGGTTGAAACAGCTTCAGAACGTAACATCCGTTGAAATTTCAAACCACCCTACTGTTTCTTACCTGCATGTATGAAGTTCTTTCATAGGCTTGCTTACTTTGCTAAAAATAAAGCTGTCCTTAAAAGGTATTCCATTTTATACAATTTGAATACATGTGAAATAATAACTGACTCAAACGTTCATCTAAATTTATGCAAAACCTGATCTCAAATTCATTATGTTTAATTTAACATTTTTTTTGCTGATTTCTGCATTTTTTGGTACAAGTTGGGACTGGAAGAGGGGGTACTGAATTACTATGCAAAGGCTGTTTCAATAGTATTTTTGGCACAAGAATAATGAAAAAAATGTTCCAGAAATAGTGTGGGAACTTGCTTTCTTGGTATCTTTGGCTTAATCTTGCAGATTACATTGACTAGGCTCACACATACTGATACAGGAAAAGGTAAATTACATCTCCCCATGCCAGCTAAGCCTTCTACAACCAACAGAGTATCCTAAGAGGCCAGAGACAGGTTTTCTGCTGATATTATAGCACCCTGGAGGCAAAGGCAGCTCACAGGATGTGGTGAAAAAGCACATCTCCTATTATAGACATACCTTTCTTTCTTGCCAAACTAAAGCTTACTTTCTGAGATGTGGTAGACCTTGTAATGGAGAAGCATTTTCAGCTACTCTTCATTAACATCCTTTCCTGACAAAATGTCTATGCCTAGGACTCCAAATCTGGTTCAACAGCTAGAGGTAAGGATCCAAACATTTATGAGAGAGAATAAGCTATAATTTAAACACAGGTCTGTTGAGTGGGCAGTCTGTTTTCTCTTAACATTACTTCTACTTATTTTCCTGTGTGACACTGATCTTAGGTTAAATTTTCAAAAAGGGGCTTTGGATTTTGTGCAGTCAACTTGAGACAATTACATGGATTGATTTAGGTAACCAAAATTTGAGGTATCTAAAATCAGATTTGGAGATGATGGCCCTCTCCTTTCTGTCCCTCAATTGTTTTATCTATAAAATGTATAAACTACTTATCAGCTTCACAAGGGACGCTAGAAAGATTGATAAGTGTACCATGTAAAGTTTTCTGAGACTTTTAGGTTGAAGGTGTTGTAGAAGATACTGCTATCTGTAGCAAATCTTTAACCTACCAGAGCAGCAGGGAGATACTATTGAGTAAGTAAGAATCCAGTCCCATGTGGATTAATATGTAGTATTAATGCCCTAAATTTTCAATGAGAAATCAGCAATAGAAAAGATATCCCACTTAAAAATTCCACAGGATTATTAAAGTAAACATCTCTGGAAACAAGATTTGAAGCAGCAAGAAAATGGATGAAAATTTGTCCGTTGTGAGAAGGCGAATAATAAGATGCCCACAATCATTACCCTTCTCTTATTTATAGCATTGTAGGAGCTTTAAGATTATGCACAGAGATATGACAACAGGCACCTTAATAACAGCTTTCAACCATATTCAGGATTGCCACTGAAAAGATTATTCAATATAAAATGAGTAATTCAACTCACAACAGGACTCTGCATAAAAATTCCAATAAATCTCCCATCTCAGTGGGTCAGTTTGACATCTGCAATAAAGTAGTTTTGGTTGGCAGACTATATGAATGACATCTTGGTACCAAGCCATAGCGATGGTCATAGTGCTTGAATAAATCCCTCGTCTTTCTAATAATAGCATACTATCTTTGTCCTTTGGCTGGAAGTCCTTAACTGGTAGGATTGCTTGCGGGCGCGCGCGCACGCACGCACGCACACACACAAACTGCTTTAACCTATTTCTTAATGATAGCATCATCAGAAATATTTAGAGATAGCATCATCATAAATATCTAGAGATCATATTAGTAGTTAACTTGGCCAACCCATGATGATAGGTTTTATGTTACAAAATATTTTAGTTACAAATTATCATTTTATTTATATTCAATGTTATTCAGTTTGTATTCTGGTTAAGGTAAAATAACAGCATATAAAAGTACAAATAACCTGAAAAACAAAGTGCAAAAATCACCCATTATTTGAAACAATTATTTGATCATTCTGTTACATGTTATGGAATAATTACATATTCCAAATAAACATATTTGTGTTAAAGGCCCTGCATTTGAAGTATCTCTGTAGAATGTTGTATTGACAAACAGTATTCCATGGTAACCCCAAAAACCCATGGTGATATATTGTATTATATTATACTATGCTAATCAATATAACTTTATTTAATATTATATTATATTATATTATATTATATTATGCTAATCAATATTACTTTATTTTAAAACTTAAAAAAAATTCTTATCCCTTTTTAGCTAGGTTTTTTTTTAATCAAATTTATTTTTAAAAGTAATTGTAGAGAGTTACTCACCATACGGGCATTGTTAAACAGAATGGAAATATTATTTCATTCTAATTCTAGTCTGTGAGGCATGCCATCTGCAACAGTTTATTTCAATGTACTCTCAGTTGGCATTTATTCAGAAATAAATGCACGTGTGCTTCATTCAACTTGTTGAGTTTGGTGTTATTATGGATTTTTAAATGTGATTCTCAAAATGAACTTGGATTCTTTTCCATACAATTTAGCAATTAAGCAAAGAGCTGATCTTAGTTAGATAGTATAAATAAGCAGGGGAGATCATGTGTATAGCACTTTTTCAAGATAGCTGCTTAAAAATCAAAACGTTACTAGAAATACAGTAGAAGGTTAATATGAAAACTTTTGATCCTTTCAGATACTTGTTTTCATTTTAAAGGCCTTAGAATCAAGCCCTACTCTGAAACTCTAAGAAAGCCATTACTTTTATTTATTCTATGGTATATGAACAATTTTTAAATGTTTGAAGCAATTTCACATGTCCCTATTTTCTTTCATGCCAGACGTCAACAAAATTGTTAGTTTCCATTAAAAGGTAGATTTTAAATGCATTTCTAACCAAAAAAAAATAAAATAAAAAAATCCTAAAACCTTCATTCCAAATGGCATTTATTTCTACTAGAAAAAATATGTATACCTATATGAAAATGTCAAAGTTTTTAACATTACAACAAAAAAGACGCAAACTTTAAAAAAAGATGAAACAATAAAACACAAATCTTTACTCTTAGATACTTTTGCATATCTTATTTTCATTTACTTTACTCACATTGTTTAACAGAGAGCACTCCAGTAGTTTGCTAAATTTAACAAAAATATCTTTTTTTTCCCATCATGAGTAATTAGTAGAAGAAAGACCTGAAAATATAATGAAATGCAACAATTAAAAATGTTCTTCTTTCTCATTAGCGATGGATTTCCTCAACCTGTCAGATATGAAAATAGGGCACCAAAGAAGAGCTAGTAAAGGGTTAAAGTACCCTGGCAGGATTTAGTAATTATAGATATTGATTACCTTAAGACATCATTGAGCTGACAGGATAAGAAAAGCCCACTTGTCTCGCTGTTTGGTCCTTTTATTTCTCACAAGATTGATGAGTTAATAAACAGGGAGCAAGCATTCCCATAAATTCAGCATCTGTAATATTTGTCACCTTTGGAATTACTTGGATGAGAGGAACATCCTTTATGTGAATTCACGGGAGATGATCCGGCAGAGTTGATCTGGAATCTGTACCCTTTGCTGTGATTAATACAGTGTTGATGTTTAAAGAAGCAGCATCATTAGGTGAAAGCTCAATGAAAAGGAACTAGTTCCTTCAAGATGGCCTCACACTACGATCTTTGCTTTTTCTCCAGTCTAAAAATGTGTCTTCTTGTACATTATGTGTTTACCCATCAACTTCTACATCTACTGTTTGTAATGCAGTGTGGCGTTGTTTTTTATAACTGTTCTCTACATTTTGAGTTATGCATAAATTTAATGTAAGGTTTCATATAAAATAGATCATTTTAATATAAAAACAGTGCAGTGGTCTAATATCAATTTTTTGACATGTGGATAGAGTTCTGATATAACTCCAAAGTGCTTGTATTTAATAATATTTTAATATAAAAACATATACACCCATTGATATTTACTCACAGACAAAACCTATGTTACACTGCAATTCCATAAGTAATTTTTGGCAGAATATATGATAGGGATATTGTAATTATCTCAAAGCCTAACATATATTATGCATGTTAAGAATTCAGAGTTAAGATTAAAATTGAAGAGAAATCCAACTATGTTCAAATATGGAAATTCTAAGGACATGCAGATAAAGAAGCTAAACTGATACTATATAATAACTAAATGATTTAAGACATTTAAGTGTTTGCAGTCCCAGATTACATTAAAACTAAATTTGAAAAATACATTTTTTATTCCAATTCTATTCTTTCCAGGTGGACAGAAATAGTATTGCATGAGAATTTACGAAGTGGTGACTGTCATAGAATCCTAGCTAAGGGTTTCCAAACCCAGAGGTATCAGGGACATGACCTTCAAACTGCCCATCATGGCTTCCTGTATCACTTGAAGGGCAAGTATGATGCATACCCCATGGTTGTACACTTGGTTCTTCTCCTTGACTGGCCATATATCACCATTCCCATAAAGGACTCTGAAGTCTTGTATGCAACAAGGTAAACAGTGATGCCCAGTCACCTTTCAGCCACATATAGTATTTCTTCTGTCTTCCTTTACCTGGCGTTGCTTGTCTTGAATCTGAAGGTTGGCACTAAACCATATATGCTCCTTTGTATATTGTGCCAAAAAGTTGAGACATAACATGTGACAACTTAAAGAGAGTTCTTAACACAGGGGTGGGCAAAATTTCCCAGCAACCCCTGCCCACGTGGCTGGGGCTGGTTTCCATGGAGACCCCAACAGCAGCCACGCTGTGATAGTGTGAGACCAGGGTATCTTTGGAAACCAGCCCCATCAGAGCTGGCAGGGTATGCAGCAGGGCATAGAGCTGCTCCAGAACCCAGCTGAGATCTTGCAGTGGTGACAGCGTGATCCAGAGCCAGGGCAGAGATGTGATCTGCAGCTTGTGTGCTCCAGACAGGAGCATGCAGGCAGTGGATTGTGACTCTACCCTGGCTCCTTGCAGTGGTGACAGTGTAGTCCACAGCCGGGGCAGAGCTGCAGTCTGTTGCCTGCATGCCCCTGCCTGGAGCATGCATGTTGTAGATTGAAGCTCTGCCCTGGCTCTGGATCACGCTGTCACTGCCACAAGATCCCAGCCAGGCTCTGGAGCAGCTCCACTCCCTGCCAGCTGCCCTGCCAGGAGGGGCAGTACTAGAGGGGTTTGTGGGGGGAGTATAGCCACCCCAAAATCCTCCGTAGCTTCCCAAAGCCCCCCCTCTCAGCAGTGCTGTCACCGCTGCCACCACCACTGCCTGCCATGTACAGGTGGTGGCAGCTGAGCCTGTTCTGCTCCTGCCTGCAGCATAGCACTCCCATCAGCACCCCACCATGAAGAAGCTGGTACCACTGCTGGCTGCCAGCACTGCTGGGGCCAGTCTCCACAGAAACCCCAGCCCTGCACTATCACAGCTCAGCTGCTGCAGGGGTCTCCATGGAAACTGGCCCCAGCCATGTGGGCAGGGGCTGCTGGGAAATTGAGTCCACTGCCAGCCAGATCCAGCCCACAGGCTGGACTTTGCCCACCCCTCATCCTAACAGAAAAACACCCTAAATACAAACCTTTTGCTTTTGATTCTATTATTCTGATAAGTCTTGAATCCTACTAAAGTTATTTAAATACTAAATTGATGGTATATAATGTAAAAGAGTAGCATTGTTAAGTCAGATTCTAAGGAAAGAATGAACTGTACCATTAAACAGTAGGCTTATACCATCCTATGTATGACTAATCTATGTACGATTAATCTATGTACGGCTGGTATCAGCAAAATGTATATATTCTGAGGTGCTATAAATACATTTCAGATACAATATAGTCAGTCTGGGGGGGTTACCTTTTTTGGGAACTGCAACATGTTTGATGGACTGTGTATCTTCATCTTCACTCAGGGACAGAAATAATAATCAACCTGCACCTCAAAAAGAAAGAAACCTCAAGAAGAGGAAGAAAAACAGGAGTAAAACAAAATCAGATAAGATTTCATGATTACAGACCAGCAAAGATACAACTCTGAATTTTCTTGCTGCTACCATTTATCCCTGTGACTAGTCTTATGAAATGCTGAAATGTCTAGTGTTATGTTGACTCAGTTGATTTTCTGGACACAGGGTTGTGAAAGGGGGATACAACTGTTAATAGGAGCCTGCCAAAGTCATCATTCATCAGTTTGTGTTATCAGCAGAATGTCAAGGTAGAAAGCACAATCTTGAAAAATGTTTGTTTGCAACTGTGAAAGAAAGTATCAGCTATTTAACTTTGGGCTTTTTTTACCACACCACACATACCATATGTGATATGAATGTGGGTGGTCTTTTTATGCTTGAAAGTACATACTTGTATTAAATTCTTTCAAAAAGGAATTCATTCAAACCTATTTAGAGAAATAATACTCAAGATCCATTAACAAGTATCAAGCTCAATTTATTTGGTTTGTGCTAGAGAAGGTTAATTGGTAACTTGATCATCATATATAAGCACCTACACACAGGGAGAATATCAGCTGGAGGACTCTTTAATCTTGCAGACAAAAGCATAATAAATTCCAACGGCAGGAGGATGAAGCAGGACAGATTAAGACTAGAAATAAAGCACACGTTTTTAATAGCGAAAGTAATTAATCATTGAAACAATTTATCTAGAGATGTGGGGGATTTTCCATCACTTGAAGTCCTTAAATCAAGATTGGGTATCTTTTTAATGGATATTCTCTTGCTCAGTCACAAATTGTGGGATTAACACCAGAATTATGAATTGTTTTTGGGACTGGCCACATTTTAATTCAAATAAATAAAACAATATAAAATCAATTTTATGTACTGTTTTATGATCAGACTAATGATCACAATAGTCCTAAAATGTTAAGAAAACAGATGAATCATTGCAAATCTATAAAGGCAATACAGAAAAACAAGTATCTTGAGTACTATATTACATCATGAATTCTACAAATGACTGATTATATGAAAATAAGGAAACTTCAAATATACCTGTGGCACATAAATAAAAGTGTTTATGGTTCAAATATTAAGGAGGGCTAAAGTCAACGATTTTCGTAACTCAGTTGGCCAAGGTTGTGGCTTCAAAATATTTAAAATTAGATGCTACAGTAAGTTGGCTGTTTCTAAGAGCTTGTTTAAATACAAACAATGCAATCATTTAACTATAGTAGCATAAAAAGGGGAATAAACTATGACAGTATAAAGAACGAGGATATGTACACTCACACTAGCATCAATACAATTATCTTGCATCGATGTAAATTGTATCAAGACAATGACTTTGTTAAAACAATTACTCTCCTTCGAACTAAAACAGTTATACAAGTAAAAGAAAGTATGTCAGAACATACCTAAGTAGGTAAGTGTCTTAAAAAAGAGAGAAGTTTTCCAGTCACTTACAGAGGTAGACCATCTCAGGTATAGTAACTTCAAGGATTCTGATTTTATATGGTGAAGTTCATATTTAATTTCATTAGTTTTAACATAAAAGCTAGCGTTTGAGCCATAAATTCTTCCCTCAAAAGTTACAGAAGAACTGTGATGAGATTTAATGAGAATAGGCAAAGATAATATTTATAAACATCTGAGAGCTGACCACAATATTTGGAGACATTTTTAGATATTTATATGCATTTGATAATTATAATCTTCCTATAATTTTCCTTATATACCACACAGTGGGCACACCTACCCAAGATGCTTTACTCTAGATTAGAGCAAATTTCTGTGCAGTAAACATCACTGTCTACACATGCAGATACTTCCTGGCAGTATTTTGCTCTAATCATGAGTAAATTTGCTATCTGTAAATATAAGTAGCAAATTTACTCACAATTAGTTACTGTGCAGTACAGCACATGTAGATGGCTGACTGGGAGCAAACGAGCTCTCAGTCAGCTGGGCAGCAGAGGGTGGGAGACTGCTACTTGCCCATGAGAGCTGCCTGATCCCAGGATGGGCACCACCACTGGAGCCTGGGTGGGGACAATATCCCCCTGCCCCAGCAGCAGGGAGCTCCCAGTCCCACTCCCCAACTGCAATCATGTAGCAGGGGCCGGGAACAAGCTCCCAGTCCCTGCTTTGTGATTGTGGAGTGGGGACTGGGACCTTCCTGCATGGGGAGAATTCCCCACCCAGCTTGGAGCTGACTGGGACCTGCCCCGGACTGGGACAGTTCCAGGCCAGCCCTAGGCTGCACGGAGAAGTCTGCATGTGCAACCTGGAGATGGCTGAGGACTGCATTTTAGGTCCCATTTCAGGCAGTCCCTAGCCAGCTCCAGGCTGCATGTGCAGACTTCTCTACACAGTCCAGGGCTGGCAGGTAATTGTCCCGGTCAAGGGCAGGTCCCAGCTCAATGCCCTGATTAGGTGATTGAGATGTGGGGCTTGAAAGAGCTGGGGGTGGGGAGCAGGTCTCAGCCTCCTGTCCCAATCTACTGGTGGGAAGTAAGTGAGAAAAAGAACACCTCATCTTCTTATAGTACATTACGTTAGAAATCAGCATAATCTGGCTCACATGTAAAAAATATTTACATTTGGCTCACCAGAAAAATACATCCACTTTTGGATTGAAGTAAACCAGGTATCTTTAGGATGCAGTGTCAATACTCATGATTCACTCTGGATAGGAAAGGAGAACAAAAGTGTACCTAAAGCAGTGATTTTCAACCAGGATACTATAGCACAGACTTGAGATCCTCTCAAGGGTGCCACCGAGTGCTACACAAGGTTAACACTATTTGGTGTGCAAGCATGATTCACAAAATAAAATTCAAATAGGAAATTTCAAATAGGAATCCCTTGTTTCAAAAATGTTCTGACTTGTGGTGATATTTCTGAGTTTGCACCATAAAAAATGTTCTATTATTTTTCCTTAGTCAAAAAAAAATGAGTGAAAACTAAGAGTTGGTATTTTCTGAGGGGTGCCTCGAGTCAAAAAAGGTTGAGAACAACTAACCTCAAGGAAAGCAAAGAAGGAATCAAGAAAGGAAGGACAGAATTATACAAGAAAATTAAGATAATGGGGCTAACACTTCATTTGGAAAATTACTGCTCACAATTGGTAAGGAACATGGTTTTACCTCTGTTCTAAAGGTAGTAATGCAGCAGCAAATCTTGTACCTCCTGTCATCGTGCTTGTTCCTTTATGACTCATTTGTGCCCTTATTCTCCTTCATGAATGTAGAGAGGGACTGTTATGTATAGATTAAGGCTAGTTAACCCTGCACTGTACCTAATTAATACCTGGTAGGTCAGGGAAAAGAAGTCCCACAATATCTTCTGACAGTGTTTTAAATTAATAAAGTACAGCTTGTCTCTTGAGTCCCTGGACCTATGTCTTCATTCTCCTGAACATCCCGATCAAATTTGTTCATGTTTCGAAAGTATTTGATGCATGTTTCATTCAAATCAATTTAAGCAGAAAGGCTGCTATTAAATAGTATTTGTTACCTGTATTCATTCATTCTTATTGTCTCAATATGAATGGTTACCTTTACAGGATTATGAACAATAAGAACACACTGTTCAATTTGGGCAAAAAGAACTCTAAACAGTAAAAATATATAAATGCAAGGGAAATTATAGTTTTGCAATTCCATTGTGAAAACTCATTTTTAATAAGGGGGAGATTCTCAGATATTATACAATCTATGAAGTTGATATTCTAATAGGAGATTGGTGTTAAGATCCAACTGAATAAAACAGCAGGAAGAAAATATAAGTTATGTGTTGAGTGCAGACTCTGGTTAGGTTGATCTAAGTGCCAATCTGTACAGACATTCAAGGAGGTTAGACTGGGCCAAAAAAAAAGTGACTGGCCTCATCTAAATTAGTTCATCTGAGGAGGTGAACTAAGTTAGATAGGGAATGGATTAGCCTAATCTACTGAATATCTGTACACATTCAGAGTGCAGCTCTGAGGCCCTCCTAGCCCTCCACCCTGGGAAGTGGGAGACAATGTCCCCCTGTGGACCCACCAACCCACCCTGTAGAGCTTCCAGCACCATTTTCTGCCATGACATATTGACACAAACACCACAAGGCATACTCATTTCCCTCTGGAATCCTAAGCAGAGGGATATAATTGTGTAGCTCATGTAAGTTTGTCATATAAATTTGACAAAATTCTTGCAATTGCTGCCTCTTACATCTTTTTCTGTGTTGCCATATTTCATCCTAAGGCTGGTTAGATTTTAACACAGGTTTATGTTTCATATTTTGTAATGGTACTGAGAATGCTTCTAGGATCTTGATGCAAGAGATAGTATGGCCTAGATCTACAATTGTTGTAAACTAATGTAGCCCCATTTCTTTTTGATGGAGTTCTTTCAGTTTTAGTTTATTTCAGTTTATACCAGCAAAAGATTACCTCTCTATATTTTTTTCATAAAATTCAACAATATATCATTTTTACCATTAAAGTCATGCACAGACACAAAGGAGAAGTCTGATTTGGCTTTCCTATATCTGAAATATTAGCTAATATAGAACGTCATGTATTAATAATTTGTTGATGCATAATAGAAAGATTGCCATGTGTATTAATGGAAATACTTTTTTAAAATGACTCATTTTATTTTATATGTAATTGTCAGAAAAATGTAATTACCTGGCTGGAGCTTTAAAGAGCTAGTTTTTATAGTTTATCCTAGTCATATCAGCTCATGGATGAAAGTTTGTGTGCCATTAACTAAAAAGAAAAAAATATTGAAATCTATAACTTAAGACATGTCCAAGGTATGTGTGCTGTTTTATGAATCTTAGAAATTTAATTCAGCTCAGTGAAGAAGAAAAGCCAACTGTAAAGGGAGGAAAATTCTGAAAACTCATTTTCCAAATATTAACTTGGTCAGTGTCTTGATAGGAATTAAAAAATCTTATATTAGCAACTGAGTCACTTTCACAGAGAATTATTGTTTTAAATTTTAGTGAGGTGTACTATATTTTGAAGCTGGATCCACAAAATGAATCAGTGTTGCAGCATTTACCTTACCTTGCTTCCCAGTGAAAACCCATGTCAGATACTGTGGCTCCTCTGTAAGATTAACAGGGAGAGTTAGTGCCTAAGAATGGGATCCATAAAAGCCCAAACTGCTCTACTATTATGTCCCTTCAATATTAACTGGGCCACTAAAATTTGGAAAAAAATATCTCTATTGTTTATGCTAGGAAACTAACCTCAGTGGGGTGAAATATATATTCTAGACACTGAAGAATAATTAGTGTAAAATATTTGGTCAATTATTGGAGCAGAGATTGGAAACTAGGTTTTAGCCTTTCCTAGCCCCTAGACTTTTGACGTCATGCTCTTGTTCTACACTAAGTGAAACAACATAAAAAGAATGAATGAGAATGCCCCAACATGGAATTGACATGAGCATTCGCTTGGGAAATGTGGCTCAAATCTTACGCAGGAAAGAGAGAATTAAAGCTTGCCCTCCATATGCTAGGTGAATGTCCTAGCCAATGTGTTATAGGGCAAAAATTGGGCATTCCAATCCCATGTGAGACCCAATGCTGACTCGATTAGGCATTAAAAGAAATATTGGCAAGGAAAAAGCTAGTGGATCCTGCTTTAGTCATGAAAGAGCAGTTAGACCTATGAATACTACCCTTTCAGTAATATTTTAGAAGAAAACAGCAACAATAAAATGTTTTATGTAGGGCCTGATTCTGTGTACAATAGGAATTTTCAGAGTAAAACTACCAGATAGAGTCCCTCACATGAGGTAGGAAGAGGCGGACTTAATATATGGATCCTGAAATGCTGTAGGTGTGGACTACGTACTGAGATGCATAGCCCTGAAATGCACAGGACTGATGTGCCTGTGGGCAAATGCAGAAGTTGAATTTAGGGTACCTGAAACTTTAAGGAAAAAAACTGAGGTGTATGTGGAATTTAAATACTAACTGGGTTAGGGAACATGTAAGTGGGGAGTTTTCAGAATTGCAATTCTAGGCCACAACCAGATGAGTGCAGATGTTGACATGTGGCACCACAGAACTGTCTGGGGGAGGGGGGCATGAGGCCGGACATGGAGCGGAGGGGTGACATAGGGCCAGATGTGGAGTGATGTGGGAGGGCATGGGGCTGGGCATGGAGCAGGGAGAGTGGTTCAGGTCAGGATGTGGAGCGGGCATGGGGTGGCGCACAGCCAGATGCAGAACGGCAGCAATGTGGGACAGTGGGTGGCAGCAGCAACTGTCACATGCAAACTTCCCTCCCCCTGCTCCTGGGAGGTGGCAGTGGCGCAGGGTGGTGGGTGGCAGTGCTCTGTCCCTGCCTGCTCCCTCCCCCAAATGGAAGTTATTTCAGGAAGAACTTCTTTACTGTCTGAGCCCCCAAGGTTTGGAATAGACTGCCGCTGGAGGTGGTTCAAACACCGACTTTGAACACCTTCAAGAGACATTTGGATGTTTATCTTGCTGGGATCCTATGATCCCTGCTGACTTCCTGCCCCTGGGGCAGGGGGCTGGACTCGATGATCTTCCGAGGTCCCTTCTAGCCCGAATGTCTATGAAATCTATGAAAGGAAGACTACTGCAGAGCAATGGCAAAATACATTTAGAATCACTGGCTAGGTTACCAGTAGCTTTAGTCCTAGCTTCTTCAAAAGAATCATATGGCACTTGGAATTCGAACCCATCAAGAACAAAAAGCACTTATATCTCAAATTATTTTGCATTAACATTTTGTTATACTTAATATAGGTTTCCTGTAATTTAAGACAAATACTTTTGTTGTTGTTGTTGTTTTGAGATTCAAATTAATGTGTGTGTATTACTATTTTGCTGCTCAGATTGTAAGCTTTACATCCATGGAAATGATACCAGATTGTCCAGCCTATGTCAACAGGACCTAAATAGAACTGCTTGATGCATGTCTATTTCATTATGAAAAAAGACTGAATGCCATGATTCTGAATCTTCGTTTTACACTAGTTTCCCTCCATTAGTGCTGGAAAATTGGACTTCTTTGGATTTTTTTCTTGGTGTTCAGTATGATGAGTGATAAAAGAATCAAGGCCTCTTTAGTTACAATCTAATTACAACTATGGTTAAGATGGTGCTATGATATAGCCCATCTCTTGTCTCTATCTCATTAGTATTTAAACCATCTTATAAAAATTTCACTTATAATTCAACTGTTTGAATATATATCATATTCTGTTGCTGATTACACTAGTATAAATACTGAATTGCTTTCAGTTGAGTAGTTCTGGATATACATCAGTATAATTGACAGTGGAATTGACTTTGGCTGATATGTCTATTGCAAAGGTATAGCTTTTTCTCTGTTTTAAATTTTAAAGTGGATTCTCGTCTGTAAAGTGACTTTGTATAATGATATCTCAGGGTGTTATGTTTACTGTCTCTTAAATAGAAAGAGATTATACTGGGATGACAGAAAAAAACATGCAATATGTTCTTTCTGGCTTGCATATGATTATCCATAATAAATACTTGGTGGCAAAAATTCCCTCTTTAGATGTATCTGCACAACCCCATTCTCATCTAATTTTATTTTTTACAACAGTGCAAATGCATTCTCTGAAGATTATGTTCTTAATTACACCTTTGTATACACCTTACTTTTGCTTAAATAATAATAATACCTTTTCTTTAGTAAGTTCACATAGGGGTAACTGGGAACCCAAACAGCCCTGCCACTGGAGTATAATTAACAATTGTAGGAGATTACAATCTATCTCTTGGTCCCAAAACTGCAATTGTTCTAGACATAATTCAGGGCACACTGTAAATACAGTGGTACCTTGAGGTATAAACTAAGTGTTCTCCCAAATTCCATGTTCACACCAAAATCTCCACCTTGAGAGTGATGCTCCAGTAAATTCAAGGATCATACTCCACCGGATGGCTTCAACTGGAGCTTGCTTCTGATGGCCAAGCTAATAATACAGTGAAGACTCATTTACACTGTGCTGCTACTTCCAACATATTCTCTTGCTTGAGTTCTGTTTTGCTGTGTTACCACTCCCACTCAAGTTAAGCCAATCCACAAGGAATTCATTCAAATTCATACTGTAGTGAGGAAAAGCCTTCCGGAGGATTAAAATCTGATTTTGTCATAAAATGTAATCATGCAGGACTCCCAGGGATAAAAGGTAAAATCAGGTATTTCACCACTGGAGTGGAACTCACTCTTAGTTGGGTGCCTCAGCTCCCTATATAATGGGAAGAGTTTGCTTATTTTATCCAGTGAGTGTTTAATAATACAATATATAAACATTCATTGAAGCAGGCCTGAAAGATTATCTCCGGTCACTTGCTACATAACCTGGCTGAAGCGTCATGCTTGTGCCACTGCTTCCTGGAGTTTTGCATTCTGGCTGTTTCCTTTTGACTAGCTCCAGGAGATACTCAGAAATTACAATGTAACAGTCACCAATCATATAACTAGATGCCTTGGGGAACAAAAGAATCAACTAATCAAAATACATATGTTTGGGGGAAACACAAACATTTTCATGGTTGGTTTATGAAGAAGTATTTGCAATCTAGTGATCCTTTAATATTTCTTGATCCTCCTTTGTAATTTATACATAAGTTTATAACCTGAACAAATTATATAGTTTATTATTAGTTAGAACTGAAATATAAGGTCATACTGAAATTTTCCAAACAATGGCCCAGAGCATTTCCATTTACCATAATACTGAAGCTCTCTGACTATGGATCTTGGCCTCCTATCATATACAAGAGCATATTCTGGTCCTTTAAATGTTAGGAAGGGGTTTTGCATATAAATGGGGATCCATACTCAGGGAAGGACAGGAGGTAGATGGGTATGGGAAGGAGATCAAAGTGAGAGAGCATGACCATATTCCAAATGTGGAATTTTTGGAAATGTAACCTGGCTGTATCACCATTATGGATTTCAATTATCCGCTGTAATAGAATATAATTTAACTAAAAGTATGACTAGGGAAGACTGTAGATAATGAGAGCTGGTAGCCAGAGGTGTGGATACATAAGGCCCACATTTATAAAAAATACTCCTCTGCCCACTTCCAAAGATCCCTGAGAAGCTGATCCTTCCCCACTATGTTCCATACAAGAATGCAGAAAAAAAATGAAGGTGTCTGATAAGCCTAGTATCATGGTAGAAAAATGCAAATACAGTAATTCGTGCTAAGAAGTATTTAATTCTAATGCGTTTGGATCTGGTCCTTTTGCAAAGCATACAGAGAAATAAATAAGCCCAGGGGCTTATGGAACTAGTTTTTTGACCTTTTCTTACTTAAGGAGATCCTAAGGTTTAAGGGCTATACTTCTTTGTTGAGTTAAATCAAAATAAGTGTTCATCTTTGAAATAATTGTTACATACATTAGATGAACATTTGAAAAGTAAGATATTAAAATGAGAAGTATTAAATATTAACAGGTTTTCAGACCAGAAGGCACTCACTCAAGGGTTTTGAATTGTCTGTCAGACAATGAGAATTGGAGCTAATTAAGCAGAAAATTAGTTCAAAAGTAGTGAAGTAGACAGCTATAATTATTTTTTAAAAACCTATCGTAATCTCCATGCATCATAAAGTTAAACAGGGTGCTAGGTGCAAGTAATGCTTCCCCCTTAAACAGGATACTGATATATTCTTATACACCAAATACACTATAAACAGGTGATCTATTCTTGCCATTTTTGTGTACCTTTATTGGATAGCCGTAATAAGTATATATTATTATCCTACTTCGTTAGATATCCCTCAACATTAGGACTACTTAGGGACTTATGTTTTATTATGTCAGAATCTGTGTGATTGCCCAAGAACCTTCTCCTTTCTAAACTAACAGTCTTGAATTGTATTATACACCTTCTGCTGATCTTGATTCTTAAGCCTGTGTGTTTCTAGTCCATTTCACAGCCTTTGACATCATTTTATTTTTGATGACTTTGTCCTGCTGTAATTAAAAGGCCTCATGCAAAGTTCATTAAAATTAATGAAAGAGTCTCACTGGCTTTGCATCAACACTATAGTATGCACATATCAGAAAAAAATATTTTTCAGTACAGTAACATTTTCATTATTCAAAAATAGTGATAAAAGACTGTAGAAATTAGCACAAATAATTATACATGCACAGAGATGCTTGTCATAGAATACTGTAATGATTTTAAGTGAGTATATCATTGATATACTTACAGGAAATCTTAACTAGTACCTGAATCTTGAATTTAATATTTCGATAAAAATGGTAACAGATTTTGGACCTCATATTTTCTTCTTTGTTGTTGCTGGGAACAGTTCACTTGAATGTTCTTTTGAAACATCTATGAATTTGAAACAACCATGAAAATGTAATTAAATGATCTTAAATGTATGTTCTTCCAAACCCAATTTCACCTTCACATAATCTAACAAAACTTTATACACGCACCACACCCACATTTTCTCTGTCTTTCTCTGTCACACACCCACATGCACACGCATACGTCTTTAATGTTATTTACTCTACTCCATGTAAGAGCTACACTGAATACAGAATTATTCATTTCATTATAGGCGTTTCTATGGTGCTCATCACCATGGTATCTGAGAGCTTCATAAACATTAATTAATTCGTTTTCACAATTCACTTGGGATATAAATGAATATTATTATCCCAATTTTTACTAGTGCCTAAAACAGGACTTGGCATTTAGGTTCCCAAGTCCAAAAAATTCTGCTACATTGTTACCAAATCCTAGGAACAGATACATTAAATAAGTGCTTTGCTTTTTTACTTTAAAGTACCTCAACCATCTTTTGTCATTCTTTGCACATGCCCAGAATTGTTCCAGCCCTAAGAGATCCGAGCAGCCTGGTGCCTAGCTCATGCCTAAGCCTGATCAGGATCCAAGAGATAGGAAATCCTCTTCTTATGTTTCTTCAGGTGCTTGACTTGACTTCCCATTCAGATTGGTGTCACCTGAAAATTTGGTGAGTATACATACATTGGTGAGTATACTCATTAATCTAAGTCACCAATAAGAGCCTATACCTGAACCTAGAACCTATTTATATTACTTGATTTTTAGTAAGATACATAGTATTCCTGAGACATTTATGAAAAAGGAAACAATAATAAGGTTATGATTAGTAAATGCAATAATTTGCATTGTGCATCACAAAGAGGACCCGAATCCTACATGTTATAAAAATATTGATATAGCCCCAAGACCCTATCCTTGGAGCTTCTGCACTAAGTACACTCCTTGGCAAGAAAAGACTGGTAACTTCAAGCATTAAGAACAAGAGGAGAATGCATAACACAAAACCTCAATGTAAGAATGATAAAGACATTTTAAAGACAGCAGAAAAAACCAATAATTTGGAATTTTCTTCCTGAAAAGTCACATTTCTCAGTGGATGAGTTTTGCCATACTAAAAAAATGAGTGTTATTCCCAAGTTGTATAACAGTCTCCAGAGTGTATAAAGCATTGGCTTAATAAGAGTGTTAAGAGTACAGAATTGATATCAGCTACCTAAAAATATGCATCTAGAATTAATTCTCTTGGTCCCTATTTCTGTTATTTATATTTCTATGCCTGGTTTATCAAATGTGTGTATGTGGAGGATTTTTTTGACTCAAATGATGCCTCCAAAGTGAAGAGCTGGCCAATAAGAGACCTAGAATACATGGCTCCAATGGCCAATTCCTTACTGGAACCATGTATTCTAAATCTCCTAATCCCAGAAGTTAAATCACCGTTCTCAATATTCCCAGCTGCTGTTTGCTCTTCAGTGGTGAATCACCCACCCTGGAATATTCAGGATAATCCTGCTCAGGGAATAGCAATGCAAGCCACCACAGGGTTCTCAAAAGTTTAGAATTCGAATGGATCAGGGAAGGACTTCATGGCACCAGCAAGAGGAACTTCCACATTTGCCAAAGATCCAATGCCCAGATTCAGACATGCAGGTCTGAGAAATTCTTGAGGAAAAAGCAAATAGAAATTTTTTTTATAATGGATCACCCACATGGTTTATATTTTCTAAAAAGCTATGGGAAACTTAGTTTCATTTTAAAAGTTGTCACAGCTCTATATTTGTAGTAAAACATAGAGTTTTCTTCATGGAAAGTTTTCTGATGAAATATGGGTCAATGACTTACACATTGCTTTCCTCCTTTTTTATCATCAATAATACAAAATAAATATATATATATGTGTGTGTGTGTGTGTGTGTGTGTGTGTGTGTGTGTACACAGCTCAACTTGTTTCAGGTTATAAATGGATGAAATGCCATATAACAACCAATAATTATGCCCATTTAGGTCACAAAGGAGGCATCTACACATCGTCCTATGTCATCATAGTGATGCACTACATCATCATGCGACATGCTATGGCGTTGTAGTGATCATGTGCGTCTACACATGATTGGCAGCTATGTCACCATAGTGACATGCTCCCTCATTTTAGCATGCTGCTATGGTGATGTAGTGGTGAAATCTAACCATGGTCTCCACACACGGCAAAGTACGGTTAGTTGTTTCCAAAAGGAAGTACTAAATCACAGTGCCATAGCAACATTGCTATACAGCGAATGTAGATATGCCCAAAAAAATTTGGATCATAGTATCAGGCATTGTTTGAAGATCTTTAAACACTACTGAGGACAAAGGTTTTAATAATCAAAATTCTGACCAGCTAAGCTACACAGTGGCAATAGTAGGTATAAGCTAAAATGGACCATATATGTAAACTATTCCCAAATTTTAGTATAAAGCCTGAAATACCAAGCATAAAAACTACTGATAGAACTATAATGTATTCATTTTGTTTTTCATGCATATTGCTGCACATGTTTGTCCAGATGCTGCCCTTTGCATGAAAAAAATGTTTAATCCAGAAATGTTGGCCAAGGTCCTAAATGCTAAGAGGAACAGAACTTGTACCAAATCAAATTTATTTTCATAGATTAATGTCTGATTAATGAATGTTGGTGAAGTTTCTATGGTTGCAGTTTCGAGACATAATCATCATGAGTCATTCCCAGATTTGGGATTACAATTGACAATAGAGCTCTATGAAATACACCATTGAAAAGGTAGAGCACTCTTAATTTACCCGATGAAACATTGCCAGTAGAAAGAGGCAGCTACGTGCTGTTACCTAGTGGTAGCCTGGTAATTACAACATTAGATTGCATGAGTCAATGGCTCAAGCAAAAAAACAGAAGTGGTTTCATTGGCTCTTTCATCCCAGCACCCTATCCTGCATAAGACCTTTGATTGTGTATTCTAAAGGGAATGGCTATTGGGGATGTCTATGATCCAACATACAAAAACAAAGCTTGCTTGAATGTTTGAGGGCTTCCCAAATTGTGATATTTGATTAATTAATCCTCTCCTCCTGATTCATGACAAAAGTACTGCTGCCACTAAGAAGTGCAAAATGGACAATCATTTAATTTAATAATTAAAGCAATGTAAGATGCCCCTTATAAGACTGTTGGCACTATTTATGCATAAGCACTTTTTACCAGCTAAGAACTGAATCATCAATATCTTATTTATATAAAGCTTATTGCTCAACTAATATGGTTCTATTTAATTTAAACAGTGTCTTTAAAATAATATTTTCCAGTAGACTTATTCACTGTACTTGTATTCTGTAAAATAGTTCCCAGTAAAAGAATAAGAATTTTTGCCTTACTATGAGTAACACTACATTTCTAACATTTTCTGCTAATCTCTCCTGAATTTACTATGTAACATGCCACTGTTGTGATAGGAAACACAGATCTTTATTTCCCAGTCACGTGCTAAAGAACAGGAATTGAAAAGATACTTTTTCATCATGTTTTGAGTCAGCAGTCATCATTCACAGATTCCATTAACTCCTGTTGCATCTTTCCTTTAAAGAAAAAGAAAGATCACATGAAATTAAAGCATCATTTCAACAAACACTGCTATCAGAAGCTAATTATTCCAATTAATACATCATGGAGGTCATGGTAGATAACCTGATTCCTTTGACAAGTGAGGTGATTATTTTGCTTCTTATTGCTCTAGCAATAACAAATATCTCTGACACTCAGTTTCTTTTTCAGTCCATCTTCCACTATGGAGGTAGTGGAAATAAATATCCAGCCTGTGAAGTAAATTTGTCAAGAATATATGTTAATTTTGCTTTTCTTTTGTGAATTGAAGGGGAAACTAATGTAGAAAATATCTGGACCTCAGGAGGCAATTAGTCATGAATTGATAAAGACAAAAAATAAAGACACTAGATAAAAGTAGCTTTAACCTTTGGGAAACACTTGAGGGTTATGTCCATTCTGAGTAAGAAGGAAGGGATGGACAATGAATAAGGAGGGAAAGCAGCCGTAGATTCATAGATGGTAGGGTCTAGAAGGGACCTCACAAGATCATCAGGTCCAGCCTGCCTTTGCTTGGCCAGCAAGATGAGCATCCAGACATTTTTTGAATATTTCCAGAGTAAGTGATTGTACCACCTCTAGGGGCAGTCTGTTCCAGACCCTGGACATTTGAACCATAAAGAAGTTTTATCATATGTCCAATCTAAAGCAATCTTCTAGCAATTTATGACATTTATTCCTTGTCTTCCCCTGGGGTGCCTTGGTGAACAGATGCTCCCCCAGGCCCTGATGTGCATCCTTTATATATAGACTGCCACCAAGTCCCCTCTAAGTCTTCTCTTCTCCAGGCTGAACAGTACTATGTCTTTCAGCTTCTCCTCATATGGCCTGCTATCTAGACCTCTAATCATATGTGTAGCCCTCCTTTGGATTATCTCAAGCTTCTCCACATCCTTCTTGATGTGCAGCACCCAGAACTGGATGCAGTACTCCAGCTGCAGCCTCACCAAAGTTGAGTAGAGTGGGAGGATGACATCCCTAGTCTTACTTGAGATGTATCAGCCAGACAGAAAAACTTATCAAGTAAAGAATTGGGTGGGGGGGAGACAGGAGGGACAAGAATTGAATGACATCTAATTCACCAGCTTATTTCTATTTTCTCTCAAAGGTAGTACTTTAACTCCTGTCTTCCTTTTTCAGCTTTCCACCTTCTTCATACTTCCATTTTCACTCCCATACCTGATTTTTCTCTTTTATTCTTTTCCTAATTTCTAGGGCTATGCAAAATTTCACTGGCTGTTTTGTTCTGATGCTGTTTCAACTCATTTCAAGCTTGAAACAGCAAAATTAAAACAAAACAAAGGACCTTGAAATCTATCGAGGGCAGTCCGAGCATTTTGAAAGTTTTGAAATGTTTTGAGTTTTAAAGTTCAAGCTGGGCTTGCCTGCAGGGAACCAGAAAGTAAGGAGAGGGAGGGGGAAGAGGGGGAAGGACTGCTCTGACATTGACTGTGTAGCTGGCCAGTGACTGTGATCCTTCCCTGAGGTCCCTTCCAATCCCAGGGCTCTGGAGGAGGGATGGAAAAACAGCATGAAAGGCAGCATTGTTTGAACTGGCCTGCTTTCGGCCTTGCGGTCTGACAGTTACTGAGCTATCTTCAAGAAGCATTAGACAACAAAGGCTACTACTACCATTGATTTAAATGATTTCCTACTTGCTAGCCTAGTAAGTGGGTTTCCACAATACCTTTAACTTTCTTCTAGACCCTTTTATTTTATTATTATATTCATTGATTTATTCTTTTCAATTTTATAATTATATTGGATATTACACTACAGAATGTATATAAGAGGGGAGATACATTTATATTTTATTTCTATACATTTATACCTAGCATCATATACATACATTATAGAAGTTATATAGAAATGCAGATACATTTATACCTTGTGGCATATTGCATTATAGAATTTATATAGGAAGGAAGATACATTTATATTTTATTTCTATATATTTATACCTTGTGGCATATTACATACATTGTAGATTTATATAGGAGTGCAGATACATTTATATTTTTTATAAAAACAAGACACTATGAAACACACCATGAAGCATGGTGGAAAGGCAGCTAGCAAGCCTTCAGGTTGGGGCAGAAGAGGGGGTAGAGGGAGAGATATAAGCACCCCCCCCAACTGAGACACAGACACTTTCCTATAACTAGCAGGGATGAAGCTTCCACAAGCAGCAAGGAGAGGGGAGCACTGCCAGTATCACTGCCTGTGCCTGATTCTGAATCCCCTCCAAGAGCACCAGCCATAAGCCCCCACCCCCACCATGACAACAAGCAGCAGCACCAGCACCAGACAGTTTCCTCCACCCCCATTATACTTCCCATGCTGAGCATTCCAGTGCCAGAGGAAGAGCTGGAGTTGGATATGGATCTGAGTGCCCTAGCAAGGGAAATTCTGGAGAAGCATGGGGAATCATCCAAGTTTGTGCTCCACAGCTCTCAAGTTTCCCCTAGAGCCAGGTCTCCTCCAGAAGGTACTTCAGAGGAGATTGAGGTAGAGGTTGTGGAGGCAAGCAGCTCAGCTGAATCTGCTCTTCATGTTACTGTGCCTCTGCCTGTTGAGGAGGGGGAAATTGCAGCATCCATACATGCACCCACACCCTAGAAGTGAGTGGGTGGTGTTATCCAGGATAATTCTGAGCTGGCAGATGATCCCACATATGTTATTTGTCTGCACTGCCAAGCCAAAACCAGCCAGGGCAAAGGAACAAAACACATAAGCACCACGAGGATGCTGATGTATCTCCACATCACCACCCCTTCCCTTTTCTCCTCCTCATCCCTGGCACCAGCAGGAGCATGCCCAAAGGGAAGTCCCTCTCTCGCTTCAAAGCCCCCATCCTCCCAAAGCAGAGGCAGGTCACCCTGGAAGAACGGGGGAAAGGCGGACAGAAAGAGGGGTGCATTGCAAGGACAAACAAGATCATCCAGAGCATAGTGGAGATGCTTGATGTGGATGTTCATTCCTTCTCCTTAATTGAGCATTCAGGGTTTAGGTGGTTCATGGTGCTTATGGCCACACAAGCACTGCCCGCTCACATCACCTTTAGCAGGACAGTGGTGCCCTCCCTGTATGAGGCATGCAGGAAGTCCTTGGGGGAGGGGATGTGCAAGGCAGGTCCAC
This sequence comes from Alligator sinensis, assembly GCF_000455745.1. Lineage (NCBI taxonomy): Eukaryota > Metazoa > Chordata > Crocodylia > Alligatoridae > Alligator > Alligator sinensis. The sequence goes on from NW_005843207.1 coordinate 189,601, forward strand.
AGGTGGCCTTACACTTCACCTCAGACATCTGGAGCAGCCAGGGTGGATATCGTACCTACCTCTCCCTCACAGGGCACTGGTGCAACCAGTCAGGCCTCTGGTGGACTCTCCTTCAAGCCGAGGTGATGGGTGAGTCCCACACAGCAACAGAGATCATGGGGGCCATGAACCACTTGGTGCACGGGTGGCTCATTGGACAGGGCAAGCTCACTTGCGGGTTCACGGTCACTGACAATGGGGCCAATATGGTCAAGGTGATCCGTGATGACAATTTTGTCATGCAGAAGCCAAACCCTGGATCAGTGGATGGAGGTGCTGATGAAGAGATTCAGGGAGGCAGAATGGTGGAAGCAGGGAGACACGGAACAGGGGCATTCGCTGTCCCATGCTAGCACGCCATCCACCAGCCAGTCTCCTTCTCCACCGCAGGTGCTGCCAATGTGGGCCAAGGGCATTGCTTCCATGGTGAGGTCCAGAGGCACTAGACCCCACCATCAGGTAGATAGCACTCAGGCCTTGGTGTCTGCCTATCTCACCAAGGACATGGAGCTGCTGCTGTGTGACCCCCTTGGCCTACTGGGCAAGCTTCACTCATATGTGGTAGGATCTGGCCACGGTTGCCCAGGAACACCTGCCCTGTCCACTGACCAGTGTTCTGAGTGAGAAGGTGTTCAGCATTGCTGGGGATGTAGTGACACCCCACCGTCCCTGCTTGGATCCTATTTTGGAGAAGTGAAGGCCACCCTCCTTACTCCATCTGCACCTATTTCCTTTTTTCATTTTTTAACAGCCATTTAATGCCCCACTCTCAGAGCTGGAGGAAGCACTCACTGCATCACCAGCCAGCAGCGGAAAAGCATGTCCCTGCTGAGCTTCTGTGCCATGATGAACTTGGAGGTATGGACTGGGGCTATGGGGAAAGAGAAGGCCCCAGGTTCTGGGCAAGACCACTAAAACTTCACTCTGCCAGGGTCAAGGAGGCCTGGTGGGACTGATAGCAGCACAGCAACCCCAGGAAATGCCAGGACCAAGTATCCCCCTGGTGAAAGGTGTGTAGGAGGCACCATAACCTCCTGCTACCAAATGCACACACACAGTCCTGGCTGGGGAAAGCCCAGACCCATCACATCTTTGACAGGCTTGAGGCTTGCTGTTTGCAGGTGAGCCATGAGGCTCTAGGTAAGCTCAGCTTAGTTGCCTGGGATGCCAGCTTCCAGGTTGAAAAACCCTTTGTCAGGCTGAGGAAGTACCTGCAATCGGTGTGTGAACTGTTCCTAGATGGCAGGAATAGTAAAGAGGCCAGAGGCTGGCATGCAATGCAGGCAAGAAAGCCAGTCATTGAAAATGGAAATGGAGGTGTCAGGGGGTGAGGGACAGCCTGGGGTTGGGGGAGAAAAGGGGAATTAGCAGCACAGGTAAAAGTGGAGAGGTACTTGGGGAGTCTCATGTACAGCAGGTTGTAGTGTATCAGAATTCCAATGTCTATATTGAGTCCATGAGTTTCTGTACCTAGGAGGTTGATGAAGTACAGTTCATAAGTTCATCTGTGAAAAGTGGTTTGTAAATTCTCTTTGAGGATCAGGCCTGAGAAAGTGGACACTGGTGGTGTTCGGTTCTTGTCTTTGATAGATTTTTGGTGTGTACTCATTCTGGTATGCAGTTGCTGTTTAGTGTCTCCACGTATTTTCCATCAGGGCACAGACATACACAAACTACAGGTGCTCCCTCAGCCTGATGAAGGATTTTTCAACCCGAAATCTTGCTAAGATATATTTCTGTAACTCTTCAGGGGGTCTGCTAAAAGATAACAGATTAGATTGACACAAAGGGAAGGACCTTGTCTACCAGTGCCATGTCCTTAGACTAACACCCCTAGCACCCCACTGGAAGGACATAGGACCCAGGGCACATCTAAGCCCCAGATCTGCAGCTGGCAGGGAGAGTTCTCTGGCAACTGCTGGAGAAGAAGCTCCTGCAGGAGAGGAAAGAAAGGCTCTGTCACAGTTTGGCTGCCTCAAATGCTGCTGGTGGTACTGTGCTAGTGCTCACTTAGTTATTATTTTACCTGTTATCATTTAAAGTGGTAGACTGAGATGAGGCTGTAGAGGGGGTGGGGAGGAGACCTCGTTGGGGCACACTACTGCATCATGTAGAGGTCCCAGAGCCAGTGAAGGCATGCCTTAACACACGCACAGTGTTACCCATGTCACAAGTTTGCTTGAAAGCAGCCTGAGGTGCAGTTTCCCAGAAACCCCTGTACCTATCTCCTTGAAAGCTGGCAGGCTTCATGGACTCAGCAGGGGCTTCCATGCATGCAGTTTTCACCTCACTGTGCCTTAACACACACGTGACGTGAGTTTTGCTTTTCAGCAGCTTGAGGTTCAGTTTCCCAGAAACCCCTGCACCTATCTTCTTGAAATTTGGCAGGCTTTGTGGCCTCAGCAGGGGCTAACA
>NW_005843207.1:192064-203387 GCF_000455745.1 Alligator sinensis
TTTCACTCCACTGTGCCTTAACACATATACATGTGACACAAGTTTTGCTTTCAAGACTTTGAGGTGCAGTTTTCCAGAAACTCCTGTACCTATCTCCTTGAAATGTAGCAAGATTCATGGCCTCAGAAGGGGCTACCATCCCTGTAAGTTTCATCCAAGTCAGGCAAGAAATGACAAAGTTATAGGCAGGTTCATGCTTCCCCATTATAGCCAATGGGTGAACATCGAAACAACATTGAAACAACAAACAGAACAGTGATTTCAAAATGAAATTAAACTTTAAATGAAACACTGTCCCATGGAAACATTGAAATGGAAGTCAAAATGAAACAGTGCTGTTTTGCAAACCCCTCCTGATTTCCCAAAATTCTGTCTCCAATTTCCTATTTCTAGGCCTCTTAGATTCCTTCTCTCTTCCTATCCTGTATATTTTCTTCTCTCTTGTTATACAATGAAACACAGAAATTAAATAGTAATCATTTGTTTATTCATATTATTTACATACTTCCCTGCCCCCCCACAAATGCACAGAGAAAAAGAAAAACACTATTGCATGTGCTGTTTTAAACTCCTTTACCAGCAGGAGAACCTGTCAATAGAACTGAATAATCTCACAGAATTGAACTGTTTTTGTTCTATTGTTCTTGTTTTAATAGATGAGCATGTCTAGTTAGGTGTTAATAGCAGAGTTCATCACTAATTTGCCTAATGAAATTTTCATTCCCATAGATTTCTGACTAAATGCTAAAAGGTAATTTTATCCATTAAGTGAATAGCTGAGAGTGGATGATAAAAATAGTTATCATCTAAGTGGGTAAGTGACTAAGGAGGAGGAGGAGGTGAATGATAACAGACCAACATATGCCTATGATGGGGTTTATTTAGTAGACAATTAAACTAATGGCTTGGGAATGGTGATCTTTTTTGACTGTGGTCTAAGAAATATATATCTTTGTCTGTTACAAAGCACAAGTCACTATTCATTACTATAGTTATATCTATCTTTCATGCCTTGAACCACAAGTCACCACATTTTGAAGACGATCAACTCAGGCTCACATTTTTATTGGTTTTGATAGTCCTTAAAAGACATTTCTAATTTTGGTTTTCAAAGCTAACTGTAACCTTTGAGAGCAAAGACTTTTGAACACAATGAATACATTTATTAATATTAATCCCAGATTAGCTCTTGTGCGAAAATCTCTTGCTGACATTTGCAGCATTCCAACAACTCATAACGTATATTATAGTAAAAAAAAATCTGGACTATTCCATTAGTATTAAGAATAAAAATTAAAAATATCAAAAACTCACTATAACTTTTATAATTTATTTTGTTTCTTTCTTAAGTAGGCAACAAATTGGGAAATGAAAACAGTGATGCCTGTTAAAACATGCTGCTCTGATGTTCTTTTATAAAAGTCATCCTCAACTACAGTGAGGTCAAAAAATACAAAAAGGATTCATGAATATTTTCATGACTAGCATTGACAAAATTGTCTGTTATGTGTGGGGTCATATTATTTTTGGTTATAAATGTTTAGATTTTAGCTGGGAATTAGTTCACAATGTATGTTCTCCATATTTTAGAATAATTATTATTTACATGGCAATTCACACAGTAAAGTATATTTTATTGTTTATTGTTAGATATTCTTGTGTTGAAAATAGCTCAGCCTTCAGTCAAAAGACATAAAAAAGTACAAAGTAACACATCCAGTTCTTGGTCTCCTTACTGAAAATATAAACAAGGTGTCAAATGTAGGAATTTGTAATGTGACTGGTAAAGTTACTGTTCACTTCTGTGGCTTCTTTGTCCAGATCCTGGCTTAAGGAAACTGTCCTTGGTAACAGTGGGAAACAAATTTTTTTAAGCCTTTGATTACTATTGCTTTTGTCCAAGTATAGACAGTCACAAAGCCTGAGGCTGAATCGATTCAATCTTCTAAGCAGTGTGGACTGAACTAATAAGCAAGTGAACAGACATTTGCTTTTGATTCTGCAAATGCAGCCACATGCCTGCAGTGGCTCAGGCCAGAAGCCAGGGGGCTCTAGAGCATTACTCCCTGCTCAGCTGTGGCAGACAGCTTAGGCCAAGGCTAGGACATCCACCCTGCAAAGGGGAGTTTGCAGGGCAGGTGCAAAGCATCCTGAGATGCTGGGGGTTAACCTTAATGTGGAGGGAATCTGGGACAGAAGTTCAATAAACCAATTTAACCTAAATCAGTTAAGTCTGATACTACCTCCATTCAGGTTGATCTTAAACCAGTTTCAGCCATTTTGAAAGTGGTTTATGTGCACTGAATTCTGTTGTGTTACAGATTTGAACTGGTTTCTAATCACTTATACAGGTTTATGTGTAGTTTCTATCCCATGCCTTTATGGTCTTTACAGCTAAGTTCTGCCTGTAAGGAAAACTACAGTGTAGAAATATCACTAACTATTTTGGTACCATGGCAGAGAAGAGGGGGGAATGTTGCGTGAAGTGGGGGTGGGAGTTTGAGCAGATCTTATCTCACTCAGAAATGCGAAGTGCCTGGCTGCTGCCACTGTAGTGGAGGATACTCTGGCTATAGCAGTTGACACAGCAGAGCCTTATGGATGCTGTTGCTAGGCATGGGGTCACTAAATTCTAGCTGCAGCAACTGACCCAGCAGGGGCTCAGGGCAGCATCTTGAGACACCTTGGGTGCATCTAATTAAATGTAAACTAATTAGCTCTGCAGTCAATGCCTCATGTCTATATGTGCAGCTCTATTAGGCCGCAGGAAAGTAATAAACTCCACAGCAGGGTAGTCTTCATAAATACAAGTACTACCTTTCTGTAGAGTTTTTTACTCAGCAGCACCGCACATGTCGACGCTGATGTGACTTGCTGGAGCATGAGGGTGCTTCAGTGAGGGAGCTGCCTGCTGGCTAGCCCGACACTGGAGTACCCTTGTGCCGCAGTCAGCCCTTTTGCAGCACGTTGAGCCAGCAGCCCTGGGCTGGCAGGCTGGCCCCCCAGGTCCCCTGCCAGCAGAGGCTGTTCTGACCCAGCTCAATGTGCTGCAGTCCTAGGAACACGTTCAAATGGTGCCCCTGGAAACAATAAACTCTGGCACAATATGCACTAGAATCTATTGCTATGTGCTAATAGCACATGTAGACATGCCGTCTAATAGCCTGGGCTCCCCAGGGGGCCACTTTTCTGTCACTTCCTCTAAATATGCACCTAGGGCAGATACCCGTTTCAGCCACCCCTAGTTATGTTACAGTATGTATACTGGTTTGTGGTTTTAAAGAAGCACTGAAATTTTGGCTTCACTCACTGTCCATTAAAAATAAGATTTGGGAGATAACCACATTTGATAACAGTCTTCAAATACCTGAATCGTAGCAATAAAGGAGGTGGTGATAGGTGGAAAAGGGTAATGATCCTAAATACAATCAGGGAAATTTAAGTTAGATACTAGGAAGAACTTTCTCACTACAAGGATGATTAAGCAAGGTAACAGACTACCTGGAGAGACACTGGAATCTCTATTCTTGGAAGCTTAAGCATAATTTAGACAAACTTTTGTCTAGACGGGGATGATTCGGCCTTGAACAAGGTGTTAGATTAGATGATCTCCTAACGTCTCTTCCAGACCTAGTATGCTACAATTCTATGTTTACTCACTGTTAACATGGGTTGCTTTTAGGCTAGATGTGAAAGAGTCCTTGTTTCATTAAAAGCTGTCAAGCCATTCAGTCTCCTTTTACCTTAAGGTTATCAGAGCTACACTTGCTATTCCGTTTTTCATTATGTTTAACAAGTGCTTATTGGGTTGTGGTAATTTTAGTATTTTATAAGAAAAGATGCTCACTAAATAAGATATAACTAGTTTGTTGAGTCTGGATTGCAAGTTGGAAGACAGTATGACTGAGAACAAGGATGAGGCTAAGATCATGAGGTCATCCACACTGTTTATTTGTCAATGTGGATCTCAGGGCACAAAAAGTAAAATTGTATTGACAAGATGATGAGATCCCAGAGTACAGCATTCATATGGTTCATATAGACAAAAAATCTGAGCAGCTGTCAGAAAAATGAAAACAGAATCTGACCTGAAGTCAAAGCTTAGTAATGGTTGTGGATATATTCTTAAGGATGTTGTCTGCTTTAACAGATGCTGATAGATGCTTAAATTGTGTACTTTGCTTGGATGTTAAAGGGTGGCTGCACTTTATTTACTTTGCTTTGAAAAGGCAGGATGGGAAAATTACTATTTTTTAAAATGCATTTAATTTGGATTATCAATGCTTAATGCTTCCAAATGACACTTTTTTATTCCTTCTTGCAGGTCAGTCTTGGAATTGAGGCCAACTGAGATGGAAGGTAGTTAGGGAAATGGAAGAAAACTGCTGCTGTATGATTTCAATACTTCACAGACCTAGTAGAATGGGGAGGTGTGCTAATTCATGTACAAGTCTGTAGAATGTAGTTCTTGATGAAAATATCCAGTTTTCCATGAGAATGAAAAGATCCAGTTTTACATAGATCTGAATATGTATTATTAATCATGTGGATGCACTCTATAAAATGTTTTAGTCATCAAATCAGAGGACAGCAACAATGCAATGTCATTTAGGTGACTAATCAAACGTGTCAAAATAATATAACCAAACATGAAGCTGGAAACAGTTTGAAATATATTCACATTAAGTGTCTGGAAAACATAAAATGCATTCATAGAATGCCAGTGGAAATTTCACAAATATAAAACAGGTTCAATTAATTGGATAACTGTTCTCAGTGGTGACAGATGACAGAACAAGGCACAATGCTCTCAAATTGCAGCAAGGGTGGTTTAGGTTGTATATTAGGAAAACCTTTCTCACTAGGAGGGTGGTAAAGCACTGGAACAGGTTACCTAGAGAGGTGGTGGAATCTCTATCCTTTGAGGTTTTCAAGGCCCGGTTCAACAAAGACCTGGCTGGGATGACTAGTCGGGGACAGTCCTGCTTTGAGACAGGGTTGGACTAAATGACCTCCTGTGGTCCCTTCCATCCCTAATTTTCTACGATTCTATGATTCTGTTATTTAGTTTGCCCAATTATTTAGAATAAAGTATTCTTTGAATCAAGTATTCAAAGAACAATATACCAACATGCCTGGAAAGATATTTCCTGGCTTGAAGTGCCATTTAACTGCTATCTTCTTCAGTAGATTTATCAGTATTTGCAATCAGGTATAATGTATGCACATGTTTGCTATGCAAACATGTACACAGATAATATATGTAATAATCAGATGTGACAACCGTACTAGTTTCAGCAGATTGGTATTTAACATCGACAACCTCATCAAAATGCATTGTTTTAATATGATATATCCTTCAAGGGAATGAAACACAATGTCTCTTTTCTTCAAAAGTGAAATAAAAGGTTTCCCACAAATATGGATGTTCCCTCTAAATATTACGTTAGTGTAAGAGGAAAATGTTCGTTTTCAAACCAACAGTACTGTAATAAGAAAGTAAAGGTCAGATTCCTTCCAACTCACAAGACCTGGAAATAGAAATGTTTTGTTTGATTGGGGCTTTGCAGTGGAACACACAATATTTGCTTCTAGGTTTTAAACAAGCTGGAACATGTTAAAATTGTGACTTTTTGCATACCAGATATAAAAGCTATTTTATATACTTTTATAATGTTAAAAATAGATTTTTTTTCTCCTGAAGCCTACACATTTGGATTCCTGGGTAACTAAGGTCCTCAGATTTAAAAACTGAAGGGATATAGCAATGGACATAAGAACATGGGCCTAGTAAAACATAACTAAAAAATAAATACTGTAACATTTGTGGGATTCAGAATTGTGTGGTGCAAAAGTTTAATCTATATATTATAATCTACCTATGAACGTTGATGCCTAATCTGGGGGAGTCAAGTTGTTGTTTCTTGATAGGATTAGGTGTTCTTTTTAGAGCTCGCCTGCCATGACTCTGATGTAAAAGGAGGATTAAAGATAGCAATGATCCTAAAAGACAATATGGCTGTTACTGACTCAGGGTTATTGGTTCCTCTTCACAGGGCTCCATTATCCCCATCCCCTGCCCTATACCAGGTGTTCTGAACTTCCAAATTACCAGTATTCTTCTCTGGGAGCTCTGGCCCCCAATTAACTAGTCTCTGTTCCCCGGGTCCTCTCTTCACATTGGCCGCTCATCCCATTCTTCTCTGCGTGGGTCCCAAGCTGGCTGCCCCCAGTTCGAATCCCACGCAGGGCTCTCAGGGCTGGGTCCAGGGATTCCTCCCCGACTTACTGCAATGCTTTCTTCATTGTCTTTGTCTCCTAGGTTCCCAGAGCAGTTTAGCACAACCTCCAGGTTCAGACTCACCAATGAAGATGTCACCAATGCTTCTTCTCCCGACCTCTGCAGGTAAGTGGGCTGCTGGGGCTCTTCCTTGAGCCCCAGGGTTGATCCCTCTCCTTTGTCATCTCTCCCCCATCTCTCTGTTTCCTCTTCAGGTTTTCTTTCTCAGGGTCAATGCCAACTGCCTTGTCAGTGTCGTTTAAATTCCCCATGCTGACCAGCTGGGTTCATTGCAGCAGTTTCTGATTCACTGCTTTTCCCATGCCTCCAGCTGATGGTGCTAATTGTCACCGGGGCAGCGTTGCTCCTGCTCAGGTTCGGTGTACTCCTCTCCCTTGTCTGGGATTGGACCAGTAAGTTTCTTCTTGTGTCTCTACCTTTTTCATTCCTGTAGCAGGGTGTGTGAATCTCCCTGTCACATTACCGTATGTATTTACAGGCCACATGTACCCTTTTCCCAAAAATCAGCCTTCCAGTATTTGGGCATTTGTCTTAAATGGGGAAACTGAATTTCTTCACTGGAATAGAAGCATGGAGGAATAGAAACAGGGAAAGACTGCTGCAAAACAGCTGCCAGTTTCTCTTTCAGCCAGCAAGCAAGCAGGGCAGAGTCTTGTGTTAATTCTCCAACAGCTTCTACTGAATTGGTAGCAGTTTTTTGGTTCAGTCAGAAGCTACTATTATTTCAATAGCCCCTGTGCAAGGGTTAACACTGGACTCTGCTGGTGGAGAGAGAAGCTGGCAGATTTTTTGGAACACAGCCTTTCCATGAAAAAGCCAGCTCTAGGCCATTGCTCTAGACAATTCCCCCTGCCCCTCCACAATACTCTGTTTTTGAAAAACAAGGTGCACGTGGTATACAAGTGAATACAGTGTTATTTGTATTTTGTATTCATTTGTATTTTAGTATTAGGAGAAGTCCCATCCATGTACCAAGAACCTGATGTGCTAAGTAGTGTCCAAACATGGTTCCCCTCAATGGCTGCATAATTCATTTATGATCTCATCGCTTCAAAAAATGATGTCACCATCCCATACTGATGCTGAGAAAATATTTATATTAACATGCCACACTAAAATATTCTGCCTTTTATGCATGTTTCAGTCTGTCAAGTGCTGAGAGTCCTGTCCTGGATTTCAAATACACATGAATAAATCCTGGTGATTTCAATGGGAAACATGCTTAAATTTAAGCATGTGTTTAAATTCTTTGCTAGGCCATGAAATTACTCAGCATCTTGCAAGATCAAGTCTGTATTTACTGTATTATTCAGAGTATATGAAGTTATAATAAGCATCTAGATCTTGGTTCTGTCATATTTAACTGTGAATGCTTGTCCAGATGCTAATGACATTCTTTGGGAATGATTTAATTTTCATTGAGAAGATAAAATGAGAATGATAAATTTTATGTTACATTAGCCCATTAGTCCCCTCTTGTGGTGATGATGTTACCTGATTTGTTATATTATTCTGGTCCTGAATAATAACTGATTAATGAATATGCCTAAATACAAGATTCCACATGCCAGATTTCAACAGAAACAAGGTGGCTTTTTTCTGTTAAACCAATAAGAATGAATTTTCACAACACAATGCTTGAATCATGGGTTTAACTCTATATTAATTGCTGCTTTGTTCACTGCTGGGGAGCTGTGGTAGATGAAAAGCCTCTCAAAATAGTTTGAACAAGTCTAGCCCTCCCAAAAATAATGTAGCATCCCAAGTCTATAGTTTGAATTATTCACACTAATAAGAGCCTGTTGTTTCCTAGTTTGCTTGACTGTTACAGCAGACAACAAAGGAATCATTTCATACCCCAGTGAAATACAACCACTTCTGAAGCAGAATTCAGGAACAGCTTAAAATCTGTAAAACAGCTTAAGGCAAGAGATGAGAAAAGGATTGTACCCAGCTGAAACTACAGGGATGTTCATGTTGACTGAATATAATTACTCGAATTAGCCAGAACACTAGTGAGCACCCCTGCATTCTTCAGGGTAATATCACTGGATTTCAAACAACTAGTATCATAACAACCAGCCACTTCACCATGTCTCATAACACCAGATGGAACACCTATGAGATCTAAAAAGATCTCAGCCCTTGCTGATATGGTTACAGGCCTAGTGAACTGAAAAAAAATGATGCCCAACTCCACTCCTTGACAGTAGTTGTTAATTATGACATTATGACATTTTGGAAACTGGTAGATAGATAATGGTATTTAGACCCAGATACCGCCTATCCATGAAAAAAAAATGAATATTTTGATACACTCACATACTTGAAAAACATTTGGGCATATTATTCATATTTGTCCATATTCTGATATGGAAAGTGTCTTTCAAAAGAATAAGATGTTACCGTCCATGTGAAAGGGAGACAGACTGTACGGTACAGGAAACTTGGCCTAGGATTTGCAAAATCTGAAAATAGTTCTTTTGAATTTTATGATTGCATTGCTGTGCATTGCAGAGTCCCAGAGGAAACATTTAATTGGTAGAAGTAATTCAATATTTGACTTCTGCCTTTCCAAACATTTCACTCCCTTTCATATCTTCCTAGACCTCTGTCAAATTTGAAACTAGAAATCATACTGGGTCTATTGAAAAACTTGTGGGTGGCACATAAAGTATATGAAAAACCTACATTTATGCATAGTATTCAACAGTCTTTGGTGTTAATGATTAAATATTCTGAATGAGTAAATATATTAACAAAAACACTAACTGCTCAGAAAGCCTTTCTGCCCAGAACTCTTGGGAGCAATAAATTAAATATTAAATGAATGCAGGATAGGGAAGTCCATTTACCTCAGTGCTGCTCTTGACTTGTTGATAGTTGGCACGGCTCTTTAAGCATATCATGCGTGATTTGAGGAGAATTTTAAACAATTGAATGTATTCTCTCACAGCAGGGTTATAGTAAGTTTGTACCAGCTGCCAGTCAATGAAACTTCACAATGCAGATCTTCCTTCACTTGATATGAATTCCAGCTCACTCCTTGACATAAAACATCAGAACACTTAACAAAGAACAGATAAATGAGCATGAAGAAAGTAACGTGACAAGTTTTCAAAAACATGTAGATTATCAAAAGATCCATTTCCTAAAGAAAAAAAAAACAGGAGGAGGAAGCTGACCCATATTGATCAGATGTATTCATTCTGCATATTTTGTTAGAGGTCTGTTTTTTTAAACTGCTTTAAAATACTCTACATGAAGAAGAATTCCCTGAGCTGAAAATGCTCTCAGCAATTACTTCTTATAGATCCATATCTCAGTTTTGTTTTGTTTTGTTTTTTTCTCTTGCTAAGATTTCAAGCTCAACTGGATGAATGAAAAGGCATGCAGATAATGTGCTGATTAAAAGTAAACTTTAATTGGAGTTTTAATTCAAAACAAGAAACTCAACAGACAACTAATAACTTCATTATTTTCTGAATGAAAGACCAAACAATGATTACAACAGAGAACTATTATATGTCACTGTTGTAATTTATCATTCACAGATGAATTAATTATCTTGTACATATCTAAATATTAGCACAATTTACAAACATAGGTATGCTGAATAACTGTTGTCTCAGTTCATATTTTAGTTCAAACAGTATTGCCAATTTGCTACTTACTCAACCTATTCTCTAGTTAGATTCTTCCTACAGTGGTGTCCCTCACTGGTCCATTATGAGATGTTCATTGTTTAAGACTTATAGTTCTAATTCAGAAGGGTCATTATTAGAGCAATGCAAATTGTGTAACTGCTCAGAACCCTAAACTTGTGAGAAGTCCCATTACATTTCAATTTTGTTTCTTGGTTATTTAGTCAAGACTGGGACACCAAACAGAACCTAAACCTGGCACCCCCCACAAGGAAACCATACAATAAATGTCAAAGCAGAGCAGTACTTGTAAATACAAGTACTAACCTGCTGCAGAGTTTTTCACTTTACATCACTGCATGTGCAGTTGATGACAAGGCCTGCTGGGACACTGGAGCCCCCTTGGACCTCAACCAGCCCTTCTGCAGCATGTTGAGCCAGATAGGAGAAGCCCTGGACTGGCAGACCCCAGGGCCCCTGCCATCTGGGGCTGCTCTGACCTAGCTCACCATGCTGCAGTCCTGGCATAGATGATTGGTAGTGGGGGAGGGGGAGCATAATCCCCCCTCACAGAGCCATCCCCCACTGCTGACACTGCTGGTGGCTTCTGCAGGTGCTCACCAGCCCCATCTCCACCACTGCCATCACTGCTGGCTTCTTCAGGTGCTCACCAGCCCTGTCCCCGCTGCTAGATTCTGTGGGTACTTGCTGACCCCACTGACACCAGCTTTTGTGGGTGCCCCCACGAGATTCAGGAGGCAGCAGTCACCCATGGGTCCTGGGAACAAGTTCAAATGGCACCCCTGGGAGCAATAAACTCTGATGCAATATGGACTGGTAGATGTGCCCAGTTAGAACTCACAAGGGACACATTCTGCAAAATCAAATAATGTCTATGATCTAGGTATGTACATTCTACTTGCTCATTCCATCCCTTCTTCTCAATTTTCCTCTTTCACCATGCTGCTCATATTACTGAGTCTATCATTGTCCTCTATGTATTAAGAATATTTATACAATTTTTATCAAACAAAATGAATCAAATGTGTGCCTCATTTCATTGATTGATTCCTTAAATTTCTGTAGATTTAACATGTAGGATGGATTTGGCCCAATTAATACATGCAAATGTTAAACCATATCTCTAATTAGAATATACAGACCATTCAATCTTGTTCTCCCCTCAAATGTTTTGAACGACTGAACTTCACTCATTCAGATTATTGATTAACAGTCTCCAAAGTTTATGAGAACATAATAAAAGTTTGAGACTAGATCATTAGAATCTAATCTCATTTATATCTATTTTGTGTCTAGATATAACTAATCAACATGTCATTATCTTGCTTTTTGAAATGTATTAAACCATTTCTTTCCC
>NW_005843207.1:203418-211644 GCF_000455745.1 Alligator sinensis
TAAGATTTAACTCATTTTAGCATTTCTGATTAGAGATGGTCAGAATTTTTTTAATTGAATACACTGATTCATTGAAATGGACAAAGATGCAGGAAAGGTTAATATATGACAAATCTTTTGATTTGAAAAAAGGTTAGAAATTGTGTGCGTCTCCCATTTTTATATGTTCAAAATATTTTTTGTATTTAATCCCAAACAACTTTTGATTTTGAAATTTAATGTATACTAAAAATGTATGTTTAAAATGAGACTGAAAAACCATAGTTTCTCATATAAAATATGCATGGTTTACCCAAAATTGGGGTGCATGTATTAAGCGGGGGAGCTAACTTTCCACCCACAATGGAACTGCCCTAATTTGATTCCTGCTTCACTGTGCTATAGTCATAGCATTATTATTGAGGCAGCTGTGGGAATCAATTGGTTTAATAGTTCATTTTTTTCATTCGACAGGAGTTAATGATTGTTTCTTTCTCAATAATCTTGGTGCTGCAAGAATCAATCTAACCTTTCTTAGGGCAATTTTGCTATCTGTTAGCTGCTCCTGGTTTCTTTCCATTTTACACACGCGGAGACTATGAAAACCAGTCTTCAGCAGTATCTAGAGTTTCATCTTTCATTAAGTAGGAAAGAGAGGTTGACAGCTGACAATGAGGTTCAGTCCCTCCTCTATGTAGCCATAGCTTTAGAAAAATATTTTTTTTCATTCTGCTTTTCAGAAACATGATGCATAATATATTCTTCAGTGTGTTATAGGTGATAAAATATGGTAAAATAACTTATTTTGACTGAATTGATCCCTCTTTCCTTCCTCCCCTTGCTCCTTCCTTCTTAGATGATCTATTTACAAGAATTTTGAGATTTTATTTTGATTTCATAGGGAAAAAAATATCAACTCTCAAATTTTCAATGGGATGTAAAATATGTTCTTAACCCAGACAATACCAGCCTAATTTAGTTCTGAACTGGTATTAGACATGGATAGCATAAACACTCTTCTTGCATTCACCACATTGTAGTATGTAAAGTACAAGGTTTGGGGCCCATCCTTCAAGAATGATATGGATAGTTTGGAAAGAATTCAGTAGAGAGCAATAAATTGATTAGAGGACTAAGAAAGATGATATATGAGGAAAAGCTGAAAAAGCAAGAATTATTCATTCTGGAGAGGAGAAGACTTAGGAGGGATTTAATAATAGGCATCAAATACTTAGAGAGCTATTACAAAGTAGCCAGAAATAGACTCTTCTAAGTGACTTTAGGGGGCAGAAATAAAAGCAATGGCCTCAACATGCAGCAGAGGAAATTTAGGTTGGAGATTTGGAGGAACTTTCAATGAAGATGGTCAAACATTGGAACATGCTACCTTAGAGAAATTGTGGAATCTCCATTGTTGGAATTTTCAAGGGAAGATTAAACAGACACTTGACTGGGATAGTTTAGTCAAGGATCATTTTGCCCTGAGCAGGTGGCTAGATTAATGACCTCATGACATCACTCACAAACATACTTTCCTATGATCTTAGTTTATGCATGGATATAGGCATCATTGTCATGGATTCAAAGTCAGGAATTAATAATATTTTTGTAACTAGAACTGGTAAAAAATCTTGGCTAGAATTGTATCTTGATGAAGTGAAGAGTTGGCTATACTGATACATTTCACAAATTTTCTCAGATTTCCTGAATTGTTCATGCATGGTATTCCCTAGATAAAATATTTTGATTTTTTAGTTTGAAACGGTTTCTAAGTTTCTTGCAGTTTTATACATGCATTTTTATATATAATATTAAAAAAAAAAGAAAGCTAAAACTGGAAACATAACTTTTCTTTTAACTCCATTTTTTTTTTAGCTTTTCAATTCAACAATAATTTTAAAATACTTTTGAGCCCAAATCTAATTGATTTTTTAAATTTTTCCCCAAGAGTTTTCAGAATAAAAAAAAAGCTGATCAGTACAATTCTAAATATACCTCTTTGAAATAGGTTTTCATAATGGAGATGGATAAGAACATTGACAAGATAGCTCTGCAAAGAGTATTTCTACAATAAACTCTTCTATAGTATTTTGTTTATTATAACAAAGGATTTGGACATTTACCCAAGCTTTAGCACTTCTCTTATCCTGTTATCACCCACCAATTAATCAGTGTCACTCCAATTTTACAAGATGCAACTCCTTTAGATGTGGTATCACACACAAACAATTTGGTTGGAAAATAATAAAGCAAGGAAGACAGTTATTTTCAGATCTCCAATATTTCCTTCAGTGAAGATTTTACTTTCTACTTAAAGATCAAGGGCAGCATAAACATATCAACATTGTCATTAGTGCATTCATTTTTCATCAGAAGGCTTTATCTTCTATGGTAAACAAGGACTGTATTGAATTAGTAGCAGATTTAAAGAATGAGTCTCTTGTACAGCTGAACAAAACTTAAGAGCAAGGCAGAGACCAAAAAGAAAAGATAAAAGCTGGGATTAATTGAAAAACTTGTTACCTTTTTCTTTTTTTTTCTTTTTTATTTGTAGAGCCTGCAGCTGTGAAAATATAGATATGACTAATTATCACGTAAGTATCAGAATTCTTTATGTGTATGCAGAGTTTACATGTCAAATAAATCAACTTTACATTGGAAACAGGACACAGAGAAGGTTTTACTAGAGAGAGTACCAGGTTTGGGTCATGAACAGTTTGTTTCTAAAGGATAGATGTTATTTGGCTGGACAAGATATATTTTAATAGATGTTGTTTTTATGAAAAATGTAATTGTATTTGAGTTTACTGAGATGGCACAATGCTTCATAATATGAAGGGTTCTACAGCTTTTAGACATGTAATTGTGTAAAGGAGAGTTTTATTTGACATAAGGCTACTTGATTTGGTTCTGGTTTGGGAAATATAGACCTCAAAATCTGCAACAAAAATGGAAGGGTTCTACTGAGGGTGCCCACAGGCACCCCCAAAGCATGAGACACCCTGGAGCATTGAGCCACTGCTAAGCCATGAGCCCCAGACTCTTGAATACACCCCTGGTTACCCTTTCCCTCAGATCTGCTGAAACTTACCAGTGGCCTGTACAGTGGCACATGTCTATTTCTACCTGCTTGATGAAGGTGTCGTCCAAGCTGTTTTCATCTTGTGCATTCTGGGTCTAGGATTAAGTAAGGATCTGGGTCTGAGTCTGGGTCAGGGTAGGAGTAGTCAGTGGAGAGGTGATTCCACTGTTGTTTTTGTCATTGTTATGTCATGCTATGTGAGTATGCAGTGCACAGTGTGGTAGGGAACAATTGTGTGGTCCTCCTTGTGGATCCTGGATAGCACCTCATGGCAGGGGACCATGGTCCTCACAGCATTTGAGTCTTTGTTGGTGTCCCTGTCCCAAGCATACTGTGACTTCATGTAGTTCACTTCACTTTAGTACAGATCTGCAGCCACCTGCTGGTGCCTCTGAGCCAGCATCTGGGGCGTGATGTGCTCATAAATTGCCCAGTGTTGTTCATCACTCTTTGTGCCCTTGGTGATGGTAGTGATTGTTCTCACCTCTCTCCGGATTGCAATGAGGTTCAGTATCTTGCCACAACTCCAGTTCAAGACTCACCTGCTAGGGTCTAAGGATGGCATTCTCTGGTCTAGTTTGGTTCACAAAGCTAAGTGATCACTGGGCATATCCACATGAGACATGTTAACATGCATTAGCTTAATTTACTGGACAATAAATGTGCACACCCTTACTGCACAGTAAAAATGGCTAATCATGCCTAAATTTGATACCTGTAAATGCAGTAATCAAATTTAGGCGTGGTCAGTTAATTGCAGTAACGCATGTGTAGACATGACCCTGCACTAACTTTAGTGCCAGGTATGCCCAGTCACTAGGGGGCTAGCCTAAGCCTTGCCCCAGGACTCTTAGCTAGCTACCTCTCTTGCTCCAGGGCTGGGTTTCTTTCTGGCAGCCCCTAGCTACAAGGTATAAAGTCTACAGCCATTTTGTGCTTTGGGGCATACACAACAGGGAGCCTGAGGCAGCTTGTTCTGTGTCCAGGAGATCAGTAGGTCTCATGTGCCCCCCTCCCCCGGGGAAGGCCACAGGCTAACTATAATGCCAGTTCCCTGTATGTGCAGACACCTGCCACAAATCAGTTACTACTCATTAAGCTAATGTGCAGTAACTTTAATCATGACTAAATAAATCTGTAGATGCACCCACTATTCACAAAAGTGGTGGGCCTTAGTGAGCCTTAATATGTCAGTGGGTGCTCAGGGTGGTGACATGTGAACTGTGGTCTCCCCCCTCCCAGGGGCAATGAAGGGTGTCACTTTGAGGCCAGGACCACCCCCCTGGGCAGTAGACCTCTAACAGGTGGATAGACCATCTCATGGAATGGGAGTGGCATAGGGGGCTGAAAGTCACATATCCTGGGATGTTAGAGGACCTTAAAGTGCTTGTATTTATCTCCATGGAACTGTCAGATGATAGATGAACATGTGTTACTTAATATAACCTGGAGATACTTCTCACATGAACAGTTGAAAGTTTGATATGATATGAGAGCACTTAGCATGTGTTTTATTGCTTGAACACATGGTCTCTCATATGAAGTGCATTTAACACATGCTATGTGTGATATGAGACATAACCCTAAATGTGCTTTGCTGGAGCTTAAAAACATTACCTCATGTTCTGCCATCTCTGACAGGGAGCACAATTTTTCAGGAACACAATATTATATCATAATATCTATATGAAAAATACTAAAACTGAGTGTGGCAGGTCCACACTTACATGTGGCATGATTTGATGTTATTTGAGATTACTTGGAAGTGCTGCTCAGTACATTCCTCTGGTCCTAGGCAGCTCAGCTGGTAGGTCTTCTGTGAGACTCCACCACCTCTAAACCTCATCCCTTTTCACTCAGGTGGTCCACTCTGGTCTTGATGATGTCTGCAATGGGCCACTGGTGCTGCCTGTTCTCCTGGCACGCTTGCTTGCATGGTCCCTCATGGGAGTGTGGTGAGGCCTTCTTGGCTGATGAATGAACAAATTGATGATAATGAAACTAAATGTGTGTGCATAGTGCAGGCAAGCAGGGCATCAATGCTACCCACACACAACACTTTACTTCAGTGTTCTGCATTTGGCAATGTGGGCTTCACCTGGCCCCCGCTGGCTTCCCCTTTGTGGGTATTCCTCAGGCAAGCTGGGGTTCTAGGCCTGCTGGAACATGGCCACATACCCCAGTACTTCAGACAATGTCCCTTCACACTCCCTAGAGTCCTGTATGAACACTTCTGCCCTAGCAGTGGATTTTGGGCCTGTACCCCCTCAAACATGATGGCTGTGGCTACAGGGGCATTGGATGAGTTTCCTTCCCCAGCGAGCTCTACCATTCCCTCTCAAGCTAGCCTCCTGCCATCTCAGCTGCCTTCATGATATCTATCAGCACCACAGTGTGTGAGCAGAGGTTTCGTCAGGACTGTGCCATTGGGTTCAACCATCAAGGCTTCTGCACCAATATCTTATTTCTGTCTTATAGGTGCTCAGTTGCTCATGGTGTCTCCTCTTCTGGCAGGGCCTCCTGCCCCTGGAAGGATTCCCTGCTGTGGTGCCACAGATAAGTGTGTTCCTGTTTCTGCAGGACAGTTCCCGTGGCAACTGGGACTCCTGTGCCTAGCTGGGCAACTCACCCCTGTGGGGTGTGCTGGTCCCATTCCAGCTGTGGAGAGGGTTTCAGGTGGCATTCACAGCGTGCCATCTTTCTCCCTCCCACGTGCTGCCACTGAAGAGTTCCTTTTATCCTGGGAGTCCTCTGGGGCTGGACCATTCTGTGGGCCCTTTTCTGGTTGCCTGGTACCACCCAATTCCCCGTCAGAATGGTCACCTAGATGACAGCACTGTGGTAAGTGTGCAGTAGGACTGTCACACTGAGTTTGAACAATTCAGTGTAAATCTGTCATTACCAAATGTTTCAGTACTTGACTTGGCATTAAAAATATGATAAAATTATGTCATTATGTTACAATTTCTATTGCGTGATGTTGTTGTTATACATTTTGTTGTTGTTTTTTTAGATACAAAAAGAGGAGAGAGACCTTTGTCACATCAGTTTGTTTTCTGAAAAAAACTCAAGATAAATTATATTACATCTCAAATATCATCAGAAATAAGAGAAAAAAAGTGCAATTCATGCTAGAAAAATATAGACAATAGTTTACTTGGCTGTGGATCTTATTTTTCTATTTTTAATTGTGCCTTATTTTTGTGACACTAAACCATGTGTGCTTCTTTTTAATCTTCAGCTGAATATAAACATATGCAGCACCCCTGAATAGGAGAGCATCCTAGAAATCTAGAGTCCTCCATATCCGACAAAAGGTAGACAAAAAATAAGTAGTATTTTTAGATTAATTGGTATTGCAGCATAGCTGATCTGTTCCATTTTGCAAAACATGCATTGGCCCTTGTCCTACCCTTGATAGAGTGGGACAACAGGGAATGTCATCTCTGGAGGCAGTTTTTAGTGAACAGGGAAAAATCTGCTTTCTCCGCTCACCCAGACCCAGTTCCTGTAATCGAAGGTGCAAATCTGAGTGAGAGAGGAAAACCCAGATTTTCCATCTAGTCAGACCCATCCTCTGCAATTGCAGGAGCAAGCCTGCTGAGTAGAGATATTCACAGGGAATGGGTCTGGCTAAATAGGGACCCCAGTGTGCCTCTCTGGAAATGGAGAAAATGGGCAGGTACGTTGGGGGCTTGAAGGGCCCTGAAACCCATGGAACAGATGCCTAGGGTAGTTGGAGAGTGTGAGCTGCCTGTATTCTCCCACCAAAGAGCTAACATATGCCTACCACAATAAAGTGGCAGAGCCTATTACTGCCTTTTGTTGCAACACTGGTTTTCCTTTGATGTGGTTTCACAGTTTATTCCACCAATTTTTTTTTTCTATGGAGGCACAAATGAGATGTCAGGTGGCATCTGTATCTACCCAGAGAGATCAGTTCATTTCTAAAGGGCCTTCATGCCCTAGATCACTACTTGGGCAGGGTTACATTTTGGAGATCAACCAGCTAGTTTCTAAGGCAGGGGTTGGCAAAATCCTGGATCCATCTGGTGGCTGGACTCCATTTCCCAGCAGCCCCTGCTTGCATCACTGTGGCCAGTTTTCCATGGAGACTTCAGTAGCAGTGGCACCATGACAGCACTGAACCAGGATTTGCATGGAGACGAACCCCAGTAGGGCTGGCAGGACACGTGGCTGGGAGGGGCACTGCTCCAGGGCCAGGGCTGGGATCTTGCAGTGGTGATTGCGTAGTCCGAAGTTGGGGCAAAGCTGTGATCTGCTGCTTGCACATCCTGTGCCCTGCCAGCACTGCTGCAGCTGATTTCCATGGAAACCCTGGCCCCATGCTGTAATGATGCCACCACTACTGGGGTCTCCATGGCAGTGATGTAGGTAGAGGCTGATGGGAAATGGAATCCGCCACATGGTCAATCTGGTCCGTGGGCCAGACTTTGCCCAGCCTTGCTCTAAGATATTCCGCCTACCTTCTGTTTCAATTTAGACTAACATGGTTAACTATCTCTCTGCTCAAGGAAGGCCCCACATCTGTAATAAGTCAAAGCGGCATATTCTCATATACATCTAAAACATGTAGCATCTGAAGTGCAGGATAAGGACTTCAGGAGTTTTTGTGGGGCCAGGGGTATACTGCCTTCTTTCATCTCTTATGAAAGAATTTATCTACTAAGATAATTGAGAATTGAAGGGTATCAGCATTTTACAAGGTAGATTGAGAACTTTTCACATTCCAGTCCTGAGGCAATTTTAAAATGATGTACAGAATAAGGACAGCATTACTCATGTGCTCAAAAATAAGCATGTGTAAATTCAAGAGAAGACTATAAAGTAAGCCCATGATTTTCAGTGATAAAATCCTAATGTCTGTATGTAAAATCCTTGCTCTGTTGAGACCTTTGGAAAAAACCTTCCTTTGAGATCAATATATTGAGGATTTTAATAGCAGAATTCTCCTTTTATGAACATTCAAATACCTGGAAAGAGCTGAGGAGTGAAAGCTAAAATCTATTGCTTACAGAATTTTGATCTAAAATTAAATTATGTTTAAAGTAACTCATCACACTAACATCATCATAATAATAAGGATTATAAGTAAATGTGTCATTTTAAAGTAAAAATTATTTTTAAAAAATCATTAGGGAAAG
>NW_005843207.1:211654-240112 GCF_000455745.1 Alligator sinensis
AGGAAATTACAATTTACTTATCTATTCAGCCCTAACTAAGGGGATAATATCACAGAAGATACTGCTTGCCACATTTATCTGTAAGGTTCTAGTTATCTGCATAGCACATATAAAGTAGTATTTTTATATTTAATTGGCTCAGTTCTACAGCTCTCTCACTTTTCTTAGTTCAGGTTTAATGTCCTCTATTCTCACTACTCAAAATATACCTGACTTTTTAAAAAGAACATCTTTTCACTCAAGTTTTCTTTTAATTTATTCAGTACTAACTCCTTGTAATCAGTAGAACTTAGCAATCAGTCAGGTTACTTGAGGTTAAGTTTGGGAATAATTTTCAAATCTAATGGGAACAATGCAGAAGAAACAGTATTCAGCCAGCCCTCCTACGGCACCTTTACATGTCACATTGCATTTACTAGATAGAGAATTTAGTTTAATTTCTAATATTCTTCTGTGATAGTCTTCTTTTAACAAATTTGCAAGGAATATTTATTTGAACAAAGAGCATTTGTGTTGCCATCCCTTTATATACCGCTATATTTAAGTGTTTCATAGTTCATCAATAAAAGAAGTTATATTTGGAATGAAACATATCATAAATATATATCAGGGGAGGACAAGAAAGAAATAAAGAAACCATTTGATCAATTTATATAAAACTAAGAAAAGTAAATGTTTGCCAAAAAAAAAAGTTTCCTTTAGTGCATTTTTAAAATTTTGATTTGTACATGATTTAAGATACAAAATGCCACTTAATTTATTTTGATAATTTGTTTAGAAATGAGAGACTCATTTTATACATTTTTTGCATGATCCTACACATTTCAGCTCAGTGAGATTCCTGTATAAAATTTCATGCTTAGTAGAAAACATTTGGGGCCTGAAGTTCATATAATCCATAAGGAAGCTATAAGGGTATGCCTGGCACAGTGAACATGTTAAGTAGAAATATTTTACATCAGCTTTATATTTCAAGCAGTATTGCTTGTCTTAGAGTGTGTAGGTAGCTTGACCTTTCAACTGAGTAATACTAAATAGAAGTGGAACATTATTACAAACAAATACATAATATAGACTAGAGGCTGCACTCAGTTAACCAGAAAACATCTACTGATATCAGTCTCATTGCTCTGAATTTACACTAGCGCAAGAGAAAAAAGATTTAGCACAAGATAGTCCTTACTGATTTGGAAGATGAATTGCCCATCAGGTTGATGAAGTAGGCTGATGACATAAAAAAGGGGAAAAGGCTTCTTTGTTTAGGAACCTTGTATTAAATATACATGATTAAAACTGTAAAACACTGCAGGATGAATGTTTTAGAGTTGTTCATCCTTCCCCCTCTCCCCTATCCCTCATCCTCTCATCCGCATTTTTTCTGTCCAAAAAAGCTGTGAATGGTTACCTTGCCAAATATAAAGTTTCCTCATATCTGCAGCTGCGGCCATGTGTGAATGGGTAACACAGGAAGAGTATGCACTGAAACTGAATGTTGAGAACTAGGACTAGCCATGAATGTAAAATAGATTCAGAAGCTGGGCTGAGATTCACTTAGAGACTAAGAATATACTGAGGTACCGAGAGGTAAAGAGATCAGGAAAGGGTATAGGATATAAGAGAGTTGGATAGGAGGCAAATTGGCTAAATCTATATCTTAGAAGGCATTGCAATTTACCTCACATCACTGTAATTTGCATATCATATACAGATAACTCCTCAAATATATGTTACATCAATCTCCGTTTTTTATGTAATCTTACTTTTTTTTACCCAGCCACACTTCAACTTTTGGGTGAGTTAGAGCAGGTTTCATCTAGCAACTTGACAGAGAATGTGTTGTCATTGCTTCAGTCTG
The DNA here is from genome assembly GCF_000455745.1 of Alligator sinensis. Taxonomy (NCBI): domain Eukaryota; kingdom Metazoa; phylum Chordata; order Crocodylia; family Alligatoridae; genus Alligator; species Alligator sinensis. Next base: position 213,510 of record NW_005843207.1, read on the forward strand.
TAAAACAAAAAGACTTAAAGATCCAGTGGGGCAGTAGGGATAGTTAGATTTACACATGATAAACTAGGATCATCTAGCTTAGGCAAAATGAATTACAGGAGGACTTGAACATGGTATTTAAAATTATGGAGGATTTAGTGAAACTTAATCAGTTCCTCATTTTTATATTCTCTCCTAAAACATGAACAAAAACTCACTCAGGATTAATGGCAGGTACATTCAGAACAAATAAAAGAAAATAATTCACATGACATACAGTGAAGCCTGAAGAATTCACTGATGCAAAAGATCAGAAAGCCAGCTACTGCAGATGGATTTAAAATATATTTCATTAATATTATAACTGTTATAATGAATACTCCTTCTATTGGTTTAATTGAGAAGAGAATAGGGCCCAACCTAAGTCAAGAGTAAATGAATCTCTTGTAGAAGTGTGAACTCCAATTACCACATGGGTCAGAAAATAATTTTCACCTCTTGTACAGCATTGTGCAACTGGCCAGGTGCATGATGGGGTCACTTATTTCACACATCTTTCTCTTCCTGGCATGGGTTGTCTGGTGATGATCAGTGATCTAATCTGATTTAGCAAATCCAAATCTGCTAGATGATTCCCCCACACTTGGCAATAGTGTCAATGATGATAACACCTCCTTGTGAACACAGACCTGTCAATTACCTGAGCTTTTTAAAGGTATGACCTTTTACTCAGGTGGTTGCTAGAGATTTTATATTAATACTTATTGAATCATGACAACCCAGCCACGCACTTTCCTTTCCTTTAAAGACCAGTCATAAATTTGCTTGTATAACTGGCTTGACTTATATTTTTAGGTTGGAAAAAAAAAGTCATGCTAGTAGTACAATAAAAAAGTTGTTTTATCTATAAGAGAAATTTAGAAATTATTGACTCCATCTCCAGAACTATGACGCAATTCAATTTTCTCAGTATTCTGATTACAATGATTTAAAGATTTCATGTTTTACCTGTAAGGGTTGACAAGGCCACAGGACATCCATTTAAGTGGATTGTGCTACATCACATTTACCAGGGTGGAAGAAAGGGTTAAAGCTGTCTCTCATTCCTAGTCAAAGATAGCAATCTGAGAACTGAGATGAGGTTATGGTCACACAATATTAGAATTAGAGAATCATAGAAAATTAGGGTTGGAAGGGATCTCAGAAGGTCATTTAGTCCAACCCTATGCTCAAAGCAGGACCATTTCCAACTATGTCATCCCAGCCAAAGCTTTGTCCAGCTGGGTCTTAAAAACCTCTAAAGATGGAGACTCTGCAACCTCTCTGGGTAACCTGTTCTGGTGTTTTACAACCCTCCAAGTGAGAAAGTCTTCCTAATATCTAACCTAAACTTCCCTTTCTGCAACTTGATAGCATTTCTTCTTGTTCTGTTATCTGCCACCACTGAGAAGAGTCTAGCTCAGTCCCTCTTCAGGTAGTTGATCACTGCTATTAAATCCTCTCTCAGTCTTCTCTTATCTAGACTCTAGTCATCTCTAAACTAACCCAGTTCCCTCAGCCATTCTTCAGAAGTCATGTTCCCCAGCCCCATTGCCATTTTCATTGCCCTCTACTGGACTCTCTCTAATTTAACCACATCCTTTCTGTAGTGGGAGATCCCAAGACAGAACACAGTACTCCACATGTGGCCTCACCAATACTAAATAGAGGGGATGAATCACTTCCCTTTATCTGTTGGCAATACTCCTAATAATGCAGCATCAGTATACTTTTGGCCTTCTGTGCAACAAGGGCATACTATTGGCTCATATTCAGCTTAATCTCCACTGTAACCCCAAGCCCCTTTCTGCAGAGTTGCTGCTTAGCCTGTAGAAGTGCATGGGATTGTTCCATCCTAAGTGCAGGACTCTCCACTTCTAATTGAACCTTATGAGATTTCTTATGGTCTAATCCTCCAATTTGTTGTGGTCTCTCCAAATCCTAGCCCTACCCTCCAGCATTTCTTCTATTCCCTGCAGTTTGGTGTTATCTGCAAACTTGCTGAGGGTGCACTCTCCCAGGTCACTGATGAAGATATTAAGCAAATTGGCCACAGGGCTCCACTTGATACCGGCTGCTAACTAGACATTGAGCCTTTCACTGCTGCACTCTGAGCCTGATGATCCAGCCAGTTTTCTATTTACTTTACAGTCCATTCATTCAACCGTACTTACTTAGCTTGCTTGTGAAAATATATAGAAAGCAACCAGGTTGGTCAGGCATGACTTGCCTTTGGTGAATCCATGATGACTGTTCATAATCGCCTTCTTTTCCTCCAAGTGCTTAGAAATGGAATCCTTGAAGACCTGCTTCATGATTTTTCCCAGGAACGGAGGTGAGGCTTTAGTTCCTTGGATTCTCTTCCCTCACTTTCTTAAAGATGAGCACTATATTTACCTTTTTCCAATCATCTGGAACCTCCCCCAATCACCACAAGTTTTCAAAGATGATGACCTCTGGCTCTGCAAGCACATTGGTAAACTCCTTCAGCACCCTTGGGTGTATCCCATCTGGCCTATGGACCTATACTCATCCAACTTTTCTAAGTAGTCTCTTACCTGTTCTTTTGCCACTGTTGGCTGCTCACTGCTCCCGAAACTGTGCTGCCAGTAGTCTGGGAGCTGACCTTGCCTGTGAAGACTGAGGTGAAAAAGCCATTGAGAACTTCAGCCCTTTCTGCACTTTCTATCACTGGGTTGCCTCCACAAGGACCCACTCCTTTCCCAATCCTGCTCCTATTCCTGGTGGGAGGTCCAAGACAAATGACAGGAGCAAGTAGGAATGGGAATAAGTAGGAACAGGCAGCTGTCTCTCAGCCACAGATTCAAAGCATGGCATCACAAGTCCCAGGTTCAAAGCATAGCATCAGCTGTGATAAACTGGCTGGTCCGAGGGGATATAAATCAGTGTGGAAAAGGGCCTCTTCTGGAGGGCCTGATTATTGATTTCCTGATGACTTCCACTTGGGGTCTGTGACTGGAGGTGCCCCAGATGCACCTCAGCTTATTACACCACCCCTCCCTTATATGGCAAGTTCTGTTTGTAATATGAAATTGCTTAGTCATTGTTAACCTTGAGGATATGAGTGGTGTAGTGGTCATAGGATTCAATAAACAAAGGCATACATGAATGAAGGGAACTAAACACCAACTTTTATTGTGGAGCAGTAGGCAAGCCTTTGCAGAGCCTTTGTCTCTTTCTAACTAACTAGATACTTCAGAACTCAGAGACCACTAATATAATGAAACAGATAAGTAACAAAACAACAGACTCTTCATAAAGAGTCTATGTAAGGTTAAACCTTCAAATATAAATACCTGTTCAGAGTTTGTATTTTCACTAGATTTAAATGTTAGATAATGGTTAACAATTTTGATTTCTGCAGAGTCCTCTTCTCCAAGATTTTCCTATTTCTTTCCTTCCATCTGAATATTTATGACACAATCATGCTCATTCTCTATCATGTAGAAGTTTAATTCTGAGAAAAGTTGAATGTAGTCATAGTTTCAGAATGAGCTCCACATTAGGTCTCTTCTAATCTCCTTGAAACACAGCTAGTTCAGGACAGGTTGAATTATCATTTCCTTCTCTGGCTAGAGCCACACAGTCCTCCTCCTTACGGCATATTACAGGCCCAAATATGATTGCTACTAATCCTTGTATAATCAGCCTGTGAGGACTGCTGACTAAAATGATCAAAACCAATTTCAACAAAATAAAGAATTTTTTATTCTTTTCTCCACAAGTACATAAGAATAAGATACGAAAGGTAAAAGCCTACACAAATATTTCACTTGACCTAAACCTTCACATTTCCTTGAAAACTTGAGTAAGTTCCATTCCATCTCTGTGGTTTGTAGACATACCCTCTCTCTTGCAGTCTGCATATCTTTGTCAGTGTGTCTGTCACTGTCCCCCTCAACCCCAACCCCAACCCTGGGCAGGAACTCATCACCTATTCAACTAATTTTTTCCCTAAGACTTCATCTCTTTGGCCACATCCAAATGTGGTGTGGACATTTGGGCCCTTGATGACAACTAGCAGTGGAGCACCTTGTGCCACCACCAGTTTTCCTCTGGGGAACACCTGTATCACACACACTCTGCCATGCAGCAAGTTATACCCAGTGGGGTAGGGGAGGCTGGGGCCATCGCAGAGCTGGCCCCAGCTGCCTTACCTGGCATTCTGGAGGCCTCCCGGAGCTGCAGCAGTGGCAATTCTGCTGTGTGGAGCCTGGCAAGCAGTCACAGCATGGCTCCGGGTTTTCAGGCTCCACTTTTGAGTGCCAAACACTGCCCCTGCATGCACCACTCTGCTTTTTTTCTCTAAGGGTTTTTTTGACCCCTGGATATTCAGGTGTCCCCTTTGTTCCTAGGGTTAGATCTAGGAAGAGTAAGCCTTACTATCATGGTTGGAACGAGACAGAGGCATTTTCCAGGTCATAAAATTGCCCTTCCTTTTCCCTTCTTGCCCGCTTCTCCCCCAAAACTCTCTTTGATTGCCCAGCCCTACATAACAATTTCCTTTGATTTAACTTGTTGCATTCAGGCAGGGTAATAAAATGCAGGTAAAGTGAGGGACAAATAATAGTTATGCCAATAATACAGACAAACCACTTATTCTCCTCTGTAGTGAATATGATTGGGAAACAAAATTTCATTTACTCCTATTACTAAGTAGAGAAATAGGCTGTCATCTACAGAAGTGTATGCGTCTCTGAACCAGTGCCACCCTGCCCTGCATCTTGCCTTCTCTTACTGGAAACTCAAACTATTCCCAATCTATTTTTGAAAAGGACAGAGAGAAAGAATATTGTTTAAGCTCCTATTTATGAAAAGATTGATTTATTATATGATTTCTAAAATATTTTAAAATGTTTTTATAGTAGAAATGGGACAAAGGAAAATATATAGAACAGTTCAGGGTCCTTGTGTGGATACCAGAGGCCATGGGTACTCAACTGATTCAATTTTAGGAAAAGTAATTATTAAGAAGGTGCTGCATAATTGTATTGTTTAAAATAAGTGTTGCACAAAATATATATATATATATATATAGTTTGATAGTAGTGCATTGGAAGGCCTCTTTGAATGGGTTATTCATCTCTTTTTTGTTGTTGTTATTCTTGATTATGGATCTGATCTGAAGGCAATTACAAGATTTCCTTTGCCTTCAATAGGTTTTGAATCCTTAATATAGTAGACCTGATTCCATTACCTATGCAAAATATACAAATGTGCAATCAAATGCCCAGATCAGAATATTAGATTTTTATATACATTTTACATATGTAAAAATGAGCTCACCAATTGCAATATAATGCAGAATTAAACTCAAAATGTCTTGTTGTTTTATCTGTGGTAGTTTATATTTTCATGCCACTTATGACTGATAGGTAGATTATGCTTATTGTAAATATATTGTAAATATTATAAATAGGTCCTTTTTCTCTCGGCTGTAGTACAAAGTGATAGACATTTGTAAATCACTGCCAGCCTGATTTCTCTGACTACTGAAATTTAGAGCTAAAATAAACCTAATGCAAAGAACACATACTTCCCATTGCATTTCTGTTGACATGATTGATTTAGAGAGGTACATTGTAGATACAGTGGAAACAGCTTTTTCTCCACAGCTAATTAAACACGTGGCAATATTGCTTATGATGACTCCTGCCCAGGGTGGAGATCTCCACAGAAACAAGAGCATCTTGGTATTGCTGTCAAATCCCTTAAGCAGTAAGAAAACTAGAATTGTAAATCATTTTCAGTGAAAATCTACTCAAAGAATTTTGGGTACTTTTTTGAACAGCACACAAGCAACATTTGATATTTACACATATTGTCACATTTAAAAAAAATATTTTATAAAAAGAAATCTTTGTTACTGATTGATATTTGAAATTCAAGATAAGTTGATTCTTTTTGATGAAGTTTTTAAATTTTCTGCCTTCTGCCTGCCTTCAGACTAACACAGCTAATTACATTTATCTAAATTGGCTGACCAGAGGAAATGAACTTCTAGATTTAGTTTTGGCCAAGGGGAATGACCTAGTGAGTGATCTGAAGATAAAGGGTAACCTAGGCAACAGTGACCATGACACTTTAACTGTCCATCATAGGGCTGGAAAATCTGTCAGTAAGGTACAAATTCTTGACTTTAAAATAGCTGACTTCAATAAGCCAAGGTATTTATGGAGTAATGCTCTATGGGATCATGGTCCACAGGGAAAGAATGTGGATGAAGACTGGTCATTCCTCAATTACATGATTCTCGGTGCACAGAAGTTGTCCATACCTGTATGCAAAAAATGTGGCACAGGATGGGAGGCCATCTTGGCTCAATAGGGCAGTTGCAGGTCTTATGAAAAAGAAAAGAGAGGCTTACCAATGATGGAAGCTAGAAATAAGCCCCAAGGAGAACTACATAATATTGGCCTATACCTGTAGGGGTCAGATTAGAAAACCAAAGGCAGTGACCAAATTCAGGCTAGCAACTGAAATCAAGGACAATAAGAAGTCCTTCTATAGGTACATAAGTAACAGGAGGAAAACCAATGGAAACAATGGAACCATTGCTCAGTGCATCTGGACATCTCATCACTGACACCAAGGAGAAAACTGAACTCTTGAATGAGTACTTCTCATCTGTTTTCCACCAGTCTAAGAGTGATAGCCTGCTGAATGCAAATATGGCACAGCATAGCCACAGTAGGGATGATCACCTACCAACAGTCAATGCAGAGCTGGTGAAGGAACAGCTAGAGAAGCTGGATATCTATAAGTCGGCAGGACTGGATGAACTCCATCTGACAGCTCTGAACAAACTAGCTGAAGTCATTGCAGGACTACTGGTGAACCTCTTTGAGAATTCATGGCACTCAAGAAAGGTCCCAGAAGACTGGAATAGGGCTAATGCTGTGCCCATCTTGAAGAAGGGGAGCAGAGAGGACCCAGGGAACAACAGGCCGATCAGCCTGACCTCATTCCCAGGAAAAGACTTCAAAAAATTTCTCAAGGAGCCCATATGCAATAAGCTAGTAGAAGGCTAAATTCTGAATGACACCCAGCACAGTTTTTTTCATGAGCAGGTGAGGTCTGACTAACCTCATCTCCTGCTATGATCAGCTTACTTGCCACCTTGATAAGGGATATGAGGGTAACATAATTTACTTGGACTTTAGGAAGGTCTTTGACTTGGTGTCCTATAAGGCTCAACTAGGGGACTATAAGCTCAACAATTCAATGGTCAGATGGGTGGGAGGCTGGCTGCAGGGTCAGACCCAGAGACTACTAATAGATGGATCTGTGTTGACCTGGTGGAAGGTAGCCAGTAGGGTCCCCCAGGTTCGGTACTTGGACCAGTGCTTTTCAACATCTTCATCAATGATCTGGATATGGGGGTGAAAAGCACACTGGCAATGTTTACTGATGACACTAAGCTGTGGAGAAGTGTGGCCACACATCAGGGTAGGCTGATGATCCAGGCAGACCTAGACAGATTAGTTATATGACCAGAACCAGATGCTATTCAACACTGAGAAGTGTAAAGTGCTCCATCTGGGGAGGAAAAATCTGCAACAAACTTACAGGCTTGGTGGTGCTAGGCTAGGCAGCACTATATCTAAAAGGGGCCTGGGGGTCATAATTGACCATACAATGAATATGAGCCACCAGTGTGATGGCTTACAGTTAGCAGAACAAACAATATGCTGGCATGCATCAACCAATGCATCTCAGGAAAAACTGAGGAAATTATTCTCCCACTCTACTCATGGGAGCAGTGGTCCCATGTTTTTACTGGTTTTCCTCCTGTTACCTATAGAAGGTCTTCTTATTGTCCTTGATTTCAGTTGCTAACCTGGATTCAGTCACTGCCTTTGCTTTTCTAATCTGCCCCCTACAGGTGTAGGCATTGGTGAGGCTGCAGCTGGAGTACTGCATCCAGTTCTGGGCACCACATTTCAAGAAGGATGTGAAGAAGCTTGAGAGAGTCCATACAAGAACCACTCTTATGATTAGAGACCTAAAGAGCAAGCCATATGAGGAAAGGCTGACAGATATGGAACTGTTCAGCCTAGAAAAGAGAAGACTTTGGAGAGATTTGGTGGCAGCTTACAAATATATCAGGGATGAGCAGCAGGGGCTTGGTGAACAACTATTTGCCAAAGCATGCCAGGGGAAAACCAGAAGCAACAGTCATAAACTCCCAGAAGAAAGTTTCAGACTGGATATCAGAAAAAACTTCTTCACGGTTGATGGGATCAGACTTTGGAATAGTCTCCCAGCAGGGGTGGTGCTGGCAGGAGACTGGACGCACACCTTGCTGATGTTACTTGACCACAGCAGTCTTTCCTGCCCAGAGCAGTGGGGCTGGACCCGCTGATGTCATGAGGTCCCTTCTAGCCCTAAATTTCTGTGAATCTGTGTAAATTGCATAGTATCCTGTCTGCCCTTTGAATGGAAGAGTGTAAATCCCAGCATTTTAGAGATTCAAAATTTGCAGCATGTGAATAATAGTATAATAGTATTTATGATGAGGAGGAGAAGGAGGAGAAGGTGGTGGATGAGGAAGATGATGACAACAGCTATACATTATAATGAATTGGCTCACATGTAAAATTATGCCTAAATTGCTTTTATTGAAGATGGTGAGGGTGTGAGTCCACTTTATACCCTTAGTTCTAAAGCTAGCAGGAAACCAAAAGCAGCCTGTGACACATACTAGTCAAGTCCCAAAGTTGCTCTAACTTAATCCTACACATCTATGGCCACAGGGGACCCTTCTAGAAATTAAAAATTACTAAAGCATAGGGATACCTGAAACATACCTTTTCCCCCCTAAGCTGTGTTCCCTGTACTGGAAGATTTGATGGGGGCAACCAGAGAATCCTCAAGTGAATCCAACAGCTTTCTGCAAGATACTGGAAAATCTGAAGCAGGTAAGCAGCCTGAGCTGGAGGACAGGAATTTGGCCCAGTGTATTGAGAAATCATTTGTGTCAACCAACTCATTTGCTAAAATTCTTGTAAAAATGCAAGTACTAAAGATGTATGAATGCAGTTTTAACAAGTTATCTTAAAATATGACGAAAGAGCCATAGAAATGTATGCAGTGTTTACTCACCTCTAGTGGAGAAAGGAGTAGATAGGAAATGCTAGTTTGCTTCTGGAACCCTGACTCACATTCGCTGTTCAATTCTGTTTCATTCTATTCTCTTCGATTCTGTTTCTCACATTGTATTTATCACCATATCTGAGAGCTGCACACAATAGATAGGTTTATTAATATTTAAATATAAAATAATTCAGATATTTTGCATTACTGAATCATTGCCAACAAATGAGAAGTAGAGCATTTAATTACATTTTTATAAACTAATGAAGTCTCCGATTTAAAGAAACATGCATCTGAAGTATGCTGATTTTGTATCTTTTTTTTCAAGGACAGCCACTGAAATTCATTCTAGCAGCATTGTTTCTAGAAATACTCGAGATAGATAGAGAGATAGAACCTATTTTTATTGCCTAAATATTTTATTTTCAAATGCAATTAATGAGTCCCGCTTGATATTCTCTTTCCTATTTGTTATTATGCATTCCAAATTATTGATTACTAGGCAGCATCTTGAATTGGACTTCTGTGGAGTGAATCTAACTAGCATGTTTGTTTTATCATTAATCTTGTTGGTCATTATATCATTTACTGTTCATTATAGCAAGAGATAAATTGCAGAAATGCTTAATATTGTTAGTTCAGCTTGGCTGCCTTCTTTAGTGACACTAATTCTAGAGAGCAGTTGGGCAAAATCAATGTCTGATGCACCATTTGTATTAAATTATGCTTGTTATATGAGTGAATCAACACTACACAGAGTTTTCTCAAGTTAATTGATCAACTCCTACAAAACAAATTAATATGATACATCAAACTTAGGCTGAACTGTAGACCAGAACAAAGGAAACATGAGCATGAAAGAAGGCCAGAATGCAAAAGGCTACACGTGTCCAAGTTAACCATAATCCACAGCTTTGGTCAAAAGGCCAAAAGTATAGTAGGAAGAATTTAATTGTTAATGTTTTAAATTAAATTTAGAGTACAAAGTTTAAAGCAAGACTTTAAAAAGAAGGCCATAGAACTTTTAAAGGATGTATTCCTCCAGATTACAGCAAATTGATTTCAGACTTCATCAACACCACAGATCAGTAGAGCAACTGAGCATATGTGTAATCCTGATCAACAGAACAATTAATCATATGCTAAACTTTGAGTGTGTGCTTGAATTCTCTTTGAATACAACAGCATACATAAGTGTTTTGTTGAATAGTTGCAAAATTTCTTATGTGCTTAAGCTCCTACCAAGTGGAAAGTAAAGACAGCACTCCAACTGATAGGTAACCCTTCCTGGCTACAATAAAAAAATCATACTTTAGTTTTTTCTTGACCAGTTGCTCACTATTAAGTTATATCAGGTGCCACTTGCAGCCTATAGTCCCACTATCTTTCTCATTTATTTTCAGTTCCAAAACACTTAAACTACTGATCCTTACAATAGAATGGAAAAGCGTGAGTATCAGTATTTGTGCTGTGCTACAATTTGATATTACAGACATTCCCCAGCATTTCAACCATACTCTTACCTCTGCCAAACCATCTGAATGCTCCACATGCAATTTCAAGAGGCAGAATAGAGACAACTATACTGATCATACATAACCTGGGAAATTTCTCTTTCCCATCAGTTACACTGCTTTTCCATTTGTGTGACAGTGTTGGAGTCATCCAAATCAGAATCACAACAATGTGCAAATATTCTGTCTGTATATAATAAAAAGCTACTAAGGTTTCTAAACTTAAGCATTTTATTTCCACACACAGACACGCCCAGAAATATAAAAATGAGCTAATCTCCTACCTACATTTTGTCTGGGATTTTTTGGACTATAGTCATTTAGTTATTAATGTATTCAACTCTTTACAGTAATAGAGAATAGAATTGAGAAATCCAACATCTTGATTTATGGGGTCAATCACACAGTTAGATTTTTAAATGCTATTTTTAAATGTCAACAATTTCAAATGCAAGGTTGATTGTATATGCAGAAGTCACTCTGGTCAGTGCTATGACTTTTAAAATTGCTGTAATTGATAATGAGGTATCACAGAGATAAGCACCCTAGAAATGCATACGTTTCAGTAAGAAAAAACATGAAGATGAAAAATTAGTGGCTCATATGTAAAATGTGGCTTAATAAAAGAAGATGCACTAAAATGTCATATTCAGCTATATTACATGCAGTGAGGTATTCTTTATATATGCCATTTTACACCATTACTGTATGTATCTTATGCTATCAATTTTCTTTGAAATACATGTATGTTGCCCTTTCTGCTTGTCTTCCATAGCTCCTGTGCTAAGAGTTTTAAGATATCCATAATAAATTTTGATAAAATCACAGCAATATAAATGCTAATGAACCCTATTTGGAATTATTCCATACTTTCTGAAAGCTGTACATATAAATATCAGGAGTGTATGATAAAGTTCAGCCATATGGCTAGGCCTTACTTGATTGGTGACTCAAGTTTTCTTAAAGAAAAGCAGATTCTATTAAGTGTTTTTATTATATGCAAGGTGCACTAGGAGTCTACTTAGATCAATGCTGAAATATCTATTGCAGTGGGAATTAAAATCGTCATAAGAACATCACTGCAAAGTAATGATGCTTTAGAAAAGATTCAAAAATCCTTCTTGGTGAAGTCAACCATTTAAAGAGTGGAATATGTCCTGACTCATTTCTAATGTCTTTGCCTATGAATACTCTGCTTGACCTACAGCGATTTCCCATTGTAAACTGTTTGGCATGAGAAGCTGCTCAAATGTTTTGGGGGTTTTTTTGGTCAGTGTAGCAGCGGTGCATATCTCCCTGCTGTTACTATCACTATCTGGCTTCTCATCTCATTGTCCTTCTTTACTCTCCTGCCACACCTTCACGGAAAAAATGTATACAAAGTAAGGAAATGTATACAAGAAGGAAACAGATGTTGGGAGATGATATCTCTTAATCACCATTGGGGTAGTGACCATGGGCTTCTTTGCAGAGTTCTTCCATCCCCTACACCATGTCCTGACCATACCTGTGATGTTCCAGGTATGCTGGTTCCTCTGGGTATTCTCTCATTCTCTCTCCCTCTCTTTCACAGCCCCAGCATTGCTAGCAAGGCTGCTAGCTGTTGGTCAGCATTCCTAATGGTGGCCTTGTCTTCTCAGGGTCCCAGAGTCTGTCCACCCTGCCCAGCGAGAATCCTTGCCGTCTTAAACATGACCTCTTTTCTGGGTCCACCTCTTTTTGGGCTCCCTCAGGGTGGATGCTTTTGGGCTCTTTTCTAGGCACCCCAAGCCCTTCTGCCTGGTGACTAGCTTGTCCTGTGTTTTTGCTTCTCAGGAAAAGCCCCCCATCAATTTGTCACTCATTGATCAAGCCGTTCTTCATCCCAATGAGGTTTTACCACCACTTCCTGACCATAGCTAAGTACCTCCACTCTCAGAGATTTCTTCAGCTCCCATACAATTGTACTCTGTGCTCCATGTTGCTGCTCCATGCAATCCTCACTACTCTGGCCATCACCTCCCCAGGGCAATTACTCCTAGGGACCTGTGCCCCTTTCAACTCCTGGCTCCATCCCCGGGAGCCAGTCCTCACTGACTCATCCTTCACGTGTTTCTCTGCCAAGGCCAGGGTGGAACTCAGTGGGGAAAACCTGCATTGCTGGTGACTTGTGCTGTCCTGCAACAGCCCAGTAAGTTTCCCTTCTCCCTTTCCAGGTGGCATGCCTCCTCTCTCCCTGTACTGGGCATCGGAGTGGGTGCCCTGTTACAGTCGGAGTAACTTGACACATTACCAGCCAACATCAGCTTATATTAGGATGGTCTTTAGTTTCAATCAGTGTTCAAGCCTGCAGTCATACCACTGTTAATATAGTAGATATACTATGGCAATGGCAACTTTTACTCTGGGCCATACGGTTCTCCTTTTTTCTACACTATACTATATATAATGCTTACTGGCAACTATTAGAATTTTTATTCCATCTGCATTTGCCAGTAGGTTTGCTCAACATCGGACCTCCGGCACAGGAAGCAAAGAAATCATAGACAGAACAAAGCGGATAGTGCTTTTTAAAATATCACATCAAAATCACCTTAAAATGGAACATCATAATTAAGTAACAACAGAATAAAAGTAATCTAGTTTTTATAATCACAGAATGCTTGTTTTGACTTGACACACCAGACTTCTGGTCTGGTAACATTTGACACTACTCCCACTTTGCAATATTTGAAGCTGGATGCAAAGCTAAATATTTAGCTTCATATTAATGGTTTTTGCATTATGCAATATTTTCTGTAAAAATAATTGCTTTTCATTTCTTTGTTACACAAATACTTGAAAATTCAAGTTTGCTAGAAAAACAGTTTGCAGAAAAAGTATACTAGAGATATAGGGGTGTAGGTTGCAGCCATCTTGGTCTAAGGACATAGGCAGACAAGGTTCTTTGGGTGAATCTGATATCTTTTATTAGACCAACTTAAATAGTTGGGGAAAAAATTCTTAGCAAGGCTTTCAGGTTTAAAAACCCTTTGTCAGGCTGAGGAAGCCTCTGCAGTTGGTGTGTGCTCTGTCTGGATAGATACGCATGCATATATCTCCAGTTGATAATTTCTTGTCTACTGGAGACATATGCATGCAGCTTGGTGTAGCTTAATTGTAATATTCAACATGAAACTTACATGCTCACTCAACCAAGAAATAAATACACTGCCATATAATCTACATTACCAACAGCTAGCCACCAAACATAAGTAAGTAGTATATACATACGTATAGGATACTTTTGACATTACAGAATTTTAAAAGAAGTTACAAAAGAAAATTGATTGAATAATTTTGAATAAACTCGTATGAAGATGTTACAATTTGCTAGTTATTCCATGATACTCACTAATGTAATCAGAAGTACTTCATTATTCACACAGATCTATTCCCCAGTTCTTTCTCAAAAACATGTTTCTGCAACACTTCAGTTGGACATGTGGATTCTTGTCAATTCAGGCGGGTCTTCTCAAAAAAAGTAATTGCCTTTGCAGAGAGGAATGTTTACTTTATTTCTGTAGACAATGGAACTTTACCTTTTGGTCTTTAGAGATTCATTTGTATGCCCAACAGTCATCATGATACGTGAGTTAGCATGTAAATGTTATACCACATTACATAACTACTGTCGGAATTTTTTCTCCACTTTTTCTCACCAACAAGCTTGCTCATTAGACCTTTGGCAAAAGGTTTACATAGGAAACAGCTTTGCATTGGATATTCTGTATCTAAGACAAACAACTTCTGCACTTGTATTGCTAGGAAACTGTACTTACCGTACTGGTTAATTTGATCCATGTAAATACCCCTTATGTGTAGTAGTGAAGACATTCATTTTTTTCTAACAATTCTTTGTATATTTCTTGTGATTATGCTGAATGAAAGAAATAGTACTGACTTGTCACCAGTTTACTAACTTTTCCTTCAGTCACTCAGATATGATTAAAATTTGATGGCACTTATATGGTCCACTGTAAAGGCATTTCACAATGTTTTCACCAACAGGATTGGAGAAATACCAAGATTAAATACTTTTCCTATGTAGGAGGTCTTAATGGTCTAATGCTTAACTAAATACTATGAGCAAAATGTACCTTAGTCCTGTGGGCTGCAGAATTTTGCCAAATATATACTTTTTTCATTAATTTATTGTGCATATCTGTTAAACATTTTATAAGTCAGATACTGAATATTCTTTTTCATGTTAGGAGTTCATAATCTAAACCACAACATGTAATATCAGTGCAGTTGGTTGGATGATTTCAGTAACCAGAATGGGCTAGATTTTAAGGTGGTGTAAATTGTTGTAGCTCCACTGACTTCAGTAGAGGTATATCAGTTTACACCATCTTACAGCACCTGAAGATCTGACTTAGGGTCTCTAGAATATGTAATTTTTCAACCTTTATATCTCTATAGTATGTAGGCAAGGTTCTTTGGGTAGATGTGATATTTATTAGACCAACTAAATAGTTGGAAATAAATTCTTTGCAAGCTTTCAGGCACAAATACCCTTCTTCAGGCATTGGGAGACTCTACTGTTGTTCTGAGTTATCCAAGGTAGAAAAGAAGCAAAAAGTATACAATTAATTTTCATAGCTACTAGAATGTTAAGGAGAAACCAAACCGGGGCTTGGGGAAGAGGAGAGGTGGAGTGGACATAACAAAAGACCCCAAACTTTATACATTATAGCACACTGAGTTGCTTTCAAATATTTGAACTAGACTTGCAGAAAAAAACATGTGAGTTGCAAATTCAGTACTGCTTACTGCTTTGGCTCAGGAGAGAAAGGAAGTCTGAGAGCTGCCAAGATTTACATATTTAATTCAGTTGTTTTATAGGAGAGTGATAAAACAAGAGAGAAAAGTGTTTCAAGAACTAACCGAGGGAAAAAACCCCACACATTTGACAAAGAAACATTTATGAAAGCTTTCTACAATTGAAAACCTCCTTCCCCTAAGGCCTTGCTAAAAAGTATCAGTGTCCTGAGATTCATAGGCCTTGTAAGTTTATATTAAAACAGGAAATATTGCATAAAAGACATTGTACTTGCTGAGGTGATGAGCTGTACTTTTGATTGCCATAACATGTACTTCAAGTAGACTTTGATACTAAATGTTAGTAAACTACTTTTTTTTTAAGTGTTCTGGTAATCTGGGAGGCCAAAGATTTGCCTATATCTGTATCTATATTTAAAATACAGCAGTTCTAAAAATCCCTTATTTCAGGATTAATTGGGTTTTTAATTGTGTTCATACCTGGTTTCATAGCCAGTACAAACTAACATATTTTGAAGCCCAGAAAAATATAGAGTATTTAAGAGTGTATCATTTACTTGGAAATATCTCTGTTGAATTTAATTATACATTAACTGTGCATTTCAGCATTGGGAGAAGAATTTAGAAGAACAGTTGGTTAATGGCAAGGCAATACACTGAACTTTCAAGATCTCAGGTCAAGTCTTTATTAGGTTTTAAATGGAAATGAGTTTAGTGGTCTTGGTCTAATCCCCAATGGACACTTGTCTGCATCACAAAAGTACAACCCATTTGCAGTTTGTCAGTGAATGTTTGCTTATGCAATGCTTAGTAGGGGAATAGCAGTCATGCTACAAATTAATATGAAAAGTGTTGGTACATCCATGGATGCTGATGCCCTTGCTAACAGTCCTGTTGGTTCTTCCTAAACCTCACTTTTATAACATTCAGTGTGAAGAGCTTCAGCTTCTCAAGCATAGGAACTATTTTTAGTATGGATTTATGAATTCTATCTCACCACATTTTCACTTTCTAAAAGAAAAAAAAAACAGAAAAAGGAATATAATAAATACGCAAACGTGAACATTTCTCTGCCCAGCAGCTTTTTGGCCTTCATCTCTGGGTTACATTACACACATATAAGCCAAACTGAATTACTCCAGCCAGCATCTGGCAGTGAAAATTTTAGGAAAGTCATTTTATTTACCAGTGTCATTGTTTTCACAACATATCTGATGCCAGATTCATCATTTTTTCTGCATATCGTGTTGTGTATTTATAAAACTTCCAATGATTTCTGTTTTAGTGCAAAAAAATTATGCCAGCACTGTGGCTTGGTTTCACTGATCAGATGCCTGATGTGTATGAGAGAGTTATTTCACAGTTTGTGATTTGGTAGCATTCTTACACTGAAACTGATATGATTTATATAAGGTTGACATGGCTGTGGATTGCTGAACAACAAAGTAGGATTATATCTGCCTACAATGCTCATTAGATACAAGATAAACAAGTTTAACATAATTTCTTTAGCTAATTTTTGTGCTAATTTGAAAAAAAATGCATTGCATAAAAGTACAAAAGACAAACAGTATGCATGAAATACGTAAATAATATTTTGTTGATTCAGCATGTTAAAAGACACAGGGAGATATAGGAAAAATCTTTCTAGTTTTTTTAAACTTCCATTAACTCATAATATATACAGCCTGTTTCTCACTGAGCTCATTTGCCCACACACACATTAGATATCATTAGTATATTTCAGCCATAAATTCTCCTTAATTATCTAAGGAATATCACATTTACTTTTTTCAATTTATGGGTTCATAAGAAAAGCAAGTTATAGAAGAAACATTCTTTAATTTGCATTTGCTAATTAGTAGAATATTAATTCTAATTTTAACCAGTAATTTAATATCTTTGAAAACTAAACTATGACAGTATTTCCAATTATTTAATTGTTTCCAGATGATACAGGTTTCATTATACTCCTTTTAAATCTGTTAAGAAAAGTTAACATAATGAATATCTTTGTATATTATTTTGACCTCTGCTTCACCAACATTTGCTCAATTTGTTCTCCATTTTTTTCTCCACAGATATAAGACTTTGTGATTAATATCTCTTGTTGTGTTACCGCTGCTGTTAATGGAAAACATTGGGTGTTCCCTCACTTCACAGAGTGCAAACGCAGACAAAAAAAAAATTCGCAGGTGAACTCCTTATGAACACTTCTAATTGCTTAGGAAGAGTGTTTGAAAATCTCAAGTAATTTGCCATTATTATAATGAATAGCATAAACTGTAATTTTTCATAGTAATTAACTTGTGTCAGCACCATTATTTTTCATTAATTATAAATGAAAAAGAATGAAAGATCACCCGCAGGAACAGATGTATGAAATTGTCTCTGAGGTTCTGTTCTAGCTATTTTTTTCTTCCCTCCAATAAATTGTACTGGATATGGGATCCAGCTACGCAAGGATGCAGATGGTAGTGGCTGTCCAGGGGAGACTAGGACAAAGGGCATTTAATAAGGTTGCTGTCTGTGAAGTCCAATATTTTAATGAAAAATGCAATTGTTGCTGGCACTGGAGATAAAGACAACAAACAAAATGTGGAGCATGTATTGGCTTACAGCTGTGAGAAGCTGGGGGAATCTAACCAGACAGGGAAGCTTACTTTATTTTAAAAAGGAGGGGGTAAAACTCAAACATTATCTTGCTTTGTCAGGTTTGAAAGCCTAGGGTGAACTTAACTGAAGTCAATGCAGAAATAAAAGGCACTCTTTAAAGTAGATTTTATTGACAACTGTATTTCAAATATTGCACCTTTTCTTTTTCCATATGAGTTTCTCATCTTACTCTTCAAGGCTGTTAAAGTTTCTTCTGGAAAAGGGAATAAGTTTATGTCTTCCTGTCTAAATTCTTCTAAGGTACATCTACCCAACATGATCCCAAGCTAAATGGAATACCGAAAACAGTATAACCACATTAGCACATACTTCTGTATCAGTTAATTCATCCTGCTTTTCAGCCTTGGTGAAACTCTGATAATAAATGATAATATTACTTTCATTACCCAAAGTAGTTCATGCAAGACCAGCTCAAGTACCTTACAAGGCACTGTCTGTCTTCCAGGTTCACCTCTCACATAATAGCTATAATTATGAATTGGTCCAAATTCTTTCTGGGTCCTGTACAGCAATGAAAACAGTAGATGCTCTGAGTTGTGAGGCAGTCTCAATTCCTAATGAAGCTATTCACTAGTTATTTAAATATAACTGCAAGCCAATTTAAACCTTAATAGAGAATATGATATAAACCTGGGCAGGAAATTCCATTCTGCAGGAAATTGTTGTGAATTCTGTTTTTCTCCCCTGTCCCTTCCAAGGCCCTTATATGAACATTATGCCTCCCTCTGGGCTCCGTAACTGCTGAGAAAAACGTATTCTGGTAGTTTGCCCTTCTATCTATGTGTTTATACTGAGGTCCACTTCCCAAGTGATATGGCCATATGCCTTCAGGGTAAATATTGCCATGAGTAACGTGTGTAACAGAATATAGAACCAGGGTGCAGTCTGCAGAGTTGTGACAACTCTGCTAATTTGGACAACTCACAGAAATCTCTGGAGAGGTGAAGGTGCAGAGGAAGAGGCAAGAGAAGGCCATAAGACTGGAGAAGTTTGTAGCTGCAATAAGAAAAGTTTACAATCTCTGCCCATGGAAGCCCATTAGCCCTATATGGGAGTTCACAGTGGAGCTTGAGATACTGGTTTGGCCAGGATTGTGTGGACTGAGCTGGATTCAGAATAAGGGGGACAGCTGCAGGGTGCTGCTATTTGAGCACTCTGGGAATAAAGGCTTGACTGGGGACACTTCTTGAGGTGTGGGGAAAATGTTGGTACTGAGTACATATTACCACACTTGTATTGCAAATTACCACCGGTGTTGAAGTTCCTTCACCTTTTATCTGTTCCTTCCCTTAGGACCATTGGTTTGGACCCTCACCCCAGACTAAAAAGTGGGGACTCCGCCCATTTTTTGGGCTAGTTCCTACGGCTGTGGGGTTGATACAATATTATGTCCACATATCCCATCATTAACATCTGTTACCTGTTCAAATAATCACAAAGGAAGGTTAAATATGAAAAGATTAACATACAAAATACTGAGATGAAATCCAACACTTGGATGATTTAGTCAGGAACAATCCTGCTTTGAGCAGAGGGTTGGACTAGACTAGATGATCTCCTTTCTGAGGTCTCCTATTCTACAAGTTGATGAATAGAAGTCTCCTTATGATTGTATACACTTGGATGCTATATAGGAATGAATAGGTATTTGTATCTCCATATTGTGACATTGAAAGAGTAGGACAGAATAAGACGGAAAATGTATATATACCTCCCAATGAGAAATGGAATATCCCCATCACTGACTGTCCTCACTATCCATCTGACTGTACAGTGGACTTCAGTAGCAACAATATAACATAGGGCTATAAAAAAGTCTGATGAAAAGGATCCATCTTATTTGAACAGGGCTTTATAAATGATCTCTAGCTCTTGTATGAGCCTAAGCAGCCAAATACCTTTCACTCTGCCCAAGGAAACAATGCCTATGTACTTGACCTATGGTGGGTGACATCACCCCTCCTCCCCTTCAAAAAATCCTTTTATAAACTACAGAGTACTTCAACAAGTTTCCATGTAGTGAATTGTACAATCCTAGTCCAAATCAGGATGAAGATTACCATTTACATATCTTTCAAAATATAAAATGGAACTATAAGAAAGCAAATAGATATATCCCTAGCTCATCATCAAATAGTTTTCTAAGACAGAGTTTAGGGCAGCCTTATTGTAGGAAATATATTGTAATGGGTTATCCATTTACTCAACACAGTTTTTATTTTTCCTGGGCACTCTTGCCTCATAGGTAACACCATAAACAAATCAGCAACAAACAAAGACATAGTCAAAAAGGGTAAATCACAACTGAGGGTCTTTCCCCAGACCCTGAGAGGCCACTTTGGCTCGGTGCTGCTTCCTCAGCACCACAGTGCTTCCTCAGTACTGCAGTCCTTCTGTCCCTCTCCCTCTATCTCTTCCTTTCCCAAGTTCCCTGGCTCACTGCTGCAGCCTCTAGTCTCACTGCCTTCTCTCTCTCCCTAGCTCCCTTTCCTGACAGCCTTTAACTTCTTCTGGGCCTGCTAATCATCTGTATCAGTTCTCTTATGTAGGTCTGTAATCACTCTCTTACTGCCTACAGCTCAGGCTCCAGCCCCTGGTCTGTGCTGCCTGTTACATATGGTGACCATCACCTGGTTGAATTCACTATCTGCTGTAGGGTGGGAAAGATAACCAGTAGGGAGGTAGTGCTTGACTTCAGAAAGGCTAACTTCAGTGTGCTCATGAGACTAGTTAGCAAGACACTGAAGAACAGGAGAATTGGTGAGACAGGAGTCCATGAAAGGTGGTCATTCCAAAAGGGAGCAATCCTATGGGTGCAGAAGGAGACAATCCTGTGCAGGAAAGGGGGCAAAAGGGCCAAGAAACCCCCTTGGCTGAACAGGGAAGACTGGGAAGCCTAGGAGCTAAAAAAGAAGCGTATAGGCTGTGGAAACAGGGGGTAGCTATCAAGGCAGATTATACCCACTTGGCCCACACTTGCAGGGAAACAGTAAGAAAGGCCAAAGCTGAAACAGAACTTAGGCTGGCAACAAAAATTAAAGACAACAAAAAGTCCTTCTTCAGATATACAAGGAGGAAAAAGAAGGCACAGGGTAGCATAGGCCCCCTACAAGACATAGGCCCCCCCCTATCAACCCATAGCCTTCCTAAGCCATATTTACAAGCTTCTAGAATACCTGTTCCTACAGAAAAAAAACATGCTTGCAGTAGAAGAAACTGTGGTAAATGAGCAGGCAGGCTTTAGACCAAGTAGAAGAACCTGTAGGTAAGGGTTATCACTCAGATAGAAACTGGTTTTCAAATAATGAGAAGACTGGGGTTGCATTTATTGACGTTACAGCAGCTCATTATATCGTATGGCACATCTTTATTTTAAAAAACATGTCCCCATTAGGTATTTAGGAGTGTGAATGCTGTTTTGTGATAGACACTTACGAGAAGTGTTTGGAAATACCTTAGGTGGAGATTTCAAAGAAATGTACTCCTTCAGGGTTCAGTCAAGATAGCCTTCAGTCTGATTAATTCATTTATAAATGACATGTCAACTTCAGTTTCAAGAAGCTGCAAGTATGGACATAACATTTCCTTAGTGACAGAGGATAATGGCTTTAAGATAAGCTGAAGAAAGCATTAGTGAGGCAATGAAGGCTTTACAGCAGTGGTTTTCAGTGGCACCCAGGGTCCTGCAAGACCCTTTCAGGGATGCTGTGATGGCAGAGCCACTGCTGTGGCCATGGACCACTGGAACTGCACTGAGCATGTCCTGCAGAAGTGAACTGGGAAGCAGCTGTGGCAGGAGCACCTGCTCTCACTGCAGCCCTTCCTAGTTCAACCCCACACTCCTGGGAACTGAAGCACACAAAGCAGGTGTATCTGTCTTGTGTGCTTCTGTTTCCTGGAGAAGCACACAGGGTTGGACCAGGAATGGGTGCAGAGGGTGGGTGTCCTTGCCACAGCTACTTTCTGATCTGGCTCTGCCGGAGTTTTCTAGTGCAGTTCTACCTGGCAGTGGTGATACTGGAGAATTCACTAATATGCTAAGAGGAAACATGGTAAATTTATGCTTATGTTTAAAAAAATCAGTTTTTATTATAGCAAGCCTTGTTCCCATTCTGGCCACATACAGATATTCAGTTTGTACTGGAATAGTCGCTGCTTTCCCAATAGAAACCAGGAGTGTGCAGATATTCAGGAGATTCCTCAGGAGAACAAAAATGGCTGCTCCTGGAGAAAAGTATTCTGGGAACAAACAGGGTTAAATGGCTCCTGAACTTCTGCCCTTTGGCTTCCCAGCTTCCTTTGCTCCTAGTCCCCAACATGGGTCCAGGGAGACAGTGTATCACTTGGGATGACCATTAAGACAGCTCCTTCACAATCTCCAAATTATGCTGCAGGAAGGCAGAGCCTGCCACATATTCTGAGTCAGCCAATTAGGACTACACCATGCACTGCTCTCAGCTGGTGCCAGGGCAATGGGGGAGACTTAAGGGCATGCTGATGTATCTACAGGGGCCCCCTGGCTATGCAGCAGCTAGAAACATATGTTCAGGGGTCTTCAATTAAGTTTTTCTACCAGGAAAAAAAACAGAATTTTTCCTGGGTCATTTGAACATGTATATGTGGCCTTACACAGAGTTTACCTTCTTTAAAGAGTTAAAAAGCAATTATTTTCTGTAAATCCAAGATATGAAAAACATGTTACATAAATTAAGGCAAATCTGGTGAATTTGAATCAATTTAATCCCATATTTTACCCTTATTCCACTCACTATTCCGTTCATATCAACAGATTTTCTCTCAAAGAGAAAAACAGAATATCAGTTTATTTTAGTTTTCTGTCTATGGTTCATTTCTTTCTCAGTTAATGTGGTTTAAATCAGGAATAATTATTTTGCAACTAATTGAGAACTTCTTGTGTAAGCGACAGAAAAATAAAACTTTTTTTAAAACATGAGTGTGGACAAGAGCTTACAATTTCATGGTTGCTGTCTTGTGCTGGTGTGGGAAAAGGGAAATCTTAAGAGTTGGTAAATGCCTTATTGAATATGGAGTTACCTGGTAAGCTGCATCAGGACAGCAGTGGTTCTCAACTGAGGTATAACCAAATTCAGAAAGTTATGGAGCTCTCAAAAGACTGAGAACAACTGCTTTACAGTAATACTCTGAGGGCCCATCTACATGTTGCCCTACATCACCGTAATAATGCGCTATGTCACTGTACAGCATGCTGTGGTGATGTAGCAATCACGAGTCTACATGTAATTGGCAGCTACTTCGTCATAGCAGTGCACTCCCCCATTTTAGTGTGCTGCTATGGCAAAGTAGCAGTGAAATCTAACTGTGTGCCATACAGTGCAATGCAGGCAGTTACTGTGCTGTGCTTTATCCAGGAGTCAAAAAAAACCTGTGGGAAAAAAATGGAGCAGCACACACAAAGGCAGCATGCCCTTGCAGCAGAGAACACCGGACTGTGTGGTATGTGGTACTGCAGACGTGTTTGGGATGCCACATATTGCACAGCTGCACTCATCTGGATGCACTCTTGGTGTGCAGATAAAGCAACACTGCTGCATTCACCACACACCCTATGCTATTTTGTTGAAAAATCTTATGTATAAGGGTGGTTGAATTCATGCTGCCCTATGCTCACTGATGTTGAATTGCACCAAATGAGAATTATCTCAAGTTTTGGCCAAGAACTATTAATTGACTTACTAGGCTTATCCAACACTGTCACCTAACATCAGACAACAAACTGCTACAAATAAATGAATAAAGGCTAGAGACAGACATTCAAAAAGCCTGAGCCTGAATTGATTCAATATTTGCAGGTTAATTTTACCTGGCTAGGTTAAATCAGTTTTGTAACCAGACAGACATGCCAGAAATACAGGAACATGCCTACGTTGGCTCAGGCTAGAAGCCAGGGGGTGCTAGAGCAACAACAGAGGGACATTATGAGCTACCTGTTGATTCAACATGGACCATATCCAGCATGTGGTCTGCTAGCTGATACACAGACATCTCCTCAGCAAGGCAGAGGGGAGGGAGGAATGCCTGCTTAACAGGGAGTGGTGAGGGGGAGAGGGAGGAGCAGCCCGCAGTCCTTACCTGAGCTGCAGCAACCCTGCTGTGGAGCAGAAATCCCCACCCATCCCAGAGAGCATGCCAGGATGCTTGGGGAGTCTCATTTATCTTAAACCAGCAAAGGATCTGGGACAGACATTGCATAAACTGGTTTGACCCAAATCAGTTAAGTCTGATACTACATTCAACTAGGTTTATCTCAAACCAGTTTCAGCCATTTTCCAGCTGATTTATGTGCATTGAACTTCTGTTCTATTACAGGTTTAAATTAGTTTCTGATCATTTAAACCAGTTTATGTGTAATGTTTGTCCCTAGCCAAACAGCCTTTCCCCTCATAGTTTCATAGTAGTTAGGGGTCAGAAGGGACTTCAATAGATCATCTAGTCTAACCCCCCCACCATTGGTTGGAGCACACGCTGGGATCACATGATCCCAGGCAGGTGTTCATCCAACCTCTTTTTGAATTTACCCAAGGTAGGAGCGAGGACCACTTCCCTAGGAAGTTGGTTCCAGATCCTAGCTACCCTGACAGTGAAATAGTGCCTCCTAATCTCGATCCTGAACCTATTCTCTAGTAGCTTCTGGCCATTGTTCCTCATCACCCCAGGTGCTGCCGGGGAGAATAGGACTTCCTATTTGTTGCTGATCTCCCCTAATGAGTTTGTAGGCAGTCACCACATCCCCCCTCAGCCTCCACTTGCTCAGGCTGGACAGGTCTCTCAGCTTCTCCTCATAGAGGCCCTGTTGCCCTCTCACCAAGTGGGTGGCCCTTCTCTGAACCCTCTCAAGGCAGGCCACATCCTTCTTAAAGTGCAGTGCCCAGAACTGGACACAGTACTCCAGTTGAGGCCAGACCAATGTCGCGTAGAGGGGGAGTATCACCTTTCTGGACCAGCTTGAGATCCATCTTTGGATGCACGACAAGGTGCGGTTGGCTTTGCTGGCTGCGGTCTGGCATTGGTGGCTCATGTTCATCTTGGAGTCAATAATGACTCCAAGATCCCTTTCTGCCTCTGTGCTCACAAGGGGAAAGCTCCCCAGCTTGTATGTATGCTGTGGATTCCTTCTCCCAAGGTGCAGCACCCTGCATTTAGCTACATTCAACTCTATCCTATTACCATCCACCCACTTCTGTCTAAGTCTAATTGTAGCCTCTCTCTCCCTTCAAGCATGCCTACCTCTCCCCACATCTTGGTGTCATCAGCAAACTTGGACAACGTGTTTTCCACCCCCTTGTCCAAGCCGCTGATGAAGATGTTGCACAGTGTAGGCCCCAGGACTGAGCCCTGGGGACCCTACTGTTCACATCCCACCAGGCTGAGTATGACCCATCCACCACCACTCTCTGGGTGTGCCCCATCAGCCAATTTTTGACCCATCCAACTGTGTAGGCATCAATGCCACAGTGGCTCAGTTTATTAATGAGAATGGGGAGAGAGACAGTGTCAAAGGCCTTCTTAAAATTCAGAAAGACTACGTCCACGGCGACACCAGCATCCAGGGATTTAGTTACCTGGTCATAAAAGGCCATCAGGTTGGTCTGGCAGGACCTGCTTTTGATAAACCCATGTTGATTGCCCCTGAGCATGATCTCCCCTGCTGGCCCCTCACAGATGTGTTCCTTGATAATTTTTTCAAGGATTTTCCCCAAGACCGATGTGAGGCTTATGGACCTATAGTTTTCCGGGTCCTCCTTCCTCCCTTTCTTATAGATGGGGACCACATTAGCTAGTTTCCAATCTCCAGACACCGAGCCCGTAGACCACGATCGCTCGTACAGCTGGGCCACAGGCACAGCAATGACCCCCACCAGCTCCCTCAACACCCTCAAAACAGAACAATTTACAGCATCCCTTTTTCAATGACCATTGACCTCTTGGTTTGATCTAAGAGGAGATCCATTTGGACGGTACTATCTACCGTACTTCTGGTAGATGATACAACATTATGGAAAGCAGAATGGGAGAAGCCTGCATCTGCAGTGAAGTACTCAGGCTTTATCTCAACACTTAATAAGCAGTTACCTAATTTCCAGTTCCCATGACTGATAGGGAGCAAGCTGATCCATTTTAGATATGATGAAATGTGAAAAAAGAAAGTGTTCAAAAGGAGCTAGAGCCAGTGTACTATGTAACTCTTGATACATTGGAGATGAAAGACAGAGGATATAAGCTTGTTCTTACCAGGAAGCAATCCAAGGAGGACCTATGAGACTACACAATAGTGACATAAAGGCTGTATACTGGCTGTCAAAATAAGAATGAATTGTTCAACTCATTTTTAATTTTGTAATTATTTTTATATGGTCAAGTTTTCATAGATGTTTGGGTTGGAAGGGACCTCAGTAGATCATCAAGTCCGACCCCCTGCTCTGGGCAGGAAAGAGT
>NW_005843207.1:240143-245979 GCF_000455745.1 Alligator sinensis
TCAGATGACCCAAGCCAAGTGCATGTCTAGCCTCCTCTTAATGACCCCCAAGGTAGGGAAAAGCACCACCTCCCTTGGAAGTCCATTCCAGATTCTGGCAACTCTTACCATAAAGAAGTTCCTCCTGATGTCTAAACTAAATCTGCTTTCCATCAGTTTGTGACCATTTTTTTATGAGTTCCACTGCTAAGTTGTTCTATAGAGGGAGATGAATTAATGGTCCTCTGCTTTAATAGGGAAACCACATCAATATTCACTCTTTAACACTTTGGAACCTGACAGGGGATGAAAACAAACAGCTAAGTTCTTTGCTTCCTTCTCCTTGTGGAAGGTATCCACTCATTAGACCTGTGTGAAGTGACTTCAGATTCAAATTTGAATGATTTGGGAGACAGCAATTCAATTCAGTAATTCAAATCACTATTCCGAATCAATTTGGCTGAATCTCTGAATCAAACAGTGCCCATCCCCTGCCCACTCCCCCAGCCCAGTCAATGGCTGACCTGCCCAGCAACAGCATCCATGGCACTTTCTTTTTTTTTAAGCTCTGCACTCACCAGCTCTGGCCAGGCGTGATGGCTGCTGCAGTATCCAGTGAGTGTCGGACTCTTTCTTTTTTTTAAAGCCAGGAAGCTGGGGTCAGGTGGGTCAGCCATTGATGGGGCTGAGTGAGTGGGTGGGGAATGGGGGCTTGTGGCAGAGAACGCCATGCAGCACAGGGAAGTGGGGGGCAGTGGGGATGCCCCCCCACCCGGCAGGAGCTGGTGAGTGTGGGGCTTTTTTTTTTTAAGACCCAGGATGCTGGGGACAGGCAGGGTAGCTATTGATGGGGCTGAGAGAGCGGGCGGGGGTTGGGGACACTCAGGGAGGCTGGTGGAGCAGGCAGGATATGGTTCTCTTTCTCATCCTCCAGCCTTCTCCCCCACCCCTACTTACCAGCACAAAGTGTGGGTCCAGCTCCCTGTGGTGTTTAGCAGGGACTGCCCAAATATCCAAATCTCTCCAAAGCTATCTGATTCTTTTCCAAATCAATTTGGACACCTTTGAATCAATTCAGACCTTTTTATTGGTATCCCTATTCAATACAGATTTGGAGATTTGGTTACTGAATAGGGCTGAATCTCCTCCGAATCGAATCAGCACCTGAAGCTTTGCTATTACTCATGCCTTAATTGTACTGGTTCACTGATGAGCCAGAATTGGAAGTGGACATGTTGGAAAGCATCCTGTAAGAAAGCTGGGAAGCAAGGGTGGGGCTTTTCTCTCATACAACAAAGAGGTAATTCCCTTTCTGCAGTGCTTTGTCTGAAATAAATGGAATGCTATCAGCAGATCCCAGAACTGTGTAAGTATCAACAGTGGTGGAGTTGATGGTAGCCCTCCAGTTACACAGAACATTCCTTGCATCTTGGTCTTCTTCCTATGTGTCTGCACTAAGAGAAAATGGTCTAGCTAGTTTCTGTGACTACTGCCATCAAACTAGCTGAAACTTAGGAGAAATGAATCCTTTGGCTTTATACAAATAATAATAGGCACATAAATGCTCCTCTCAGTCTAGTTAATATTAGAAAATATCAGAACCCTTAATATCAGAACACTTAGAAATGTGGTACAGGCATACTTTAACTGGCAGTGGGAAAAGTCAGCTGATTAGTCTGAACTTATACTGATGAGAACAGAATTTGGCACGCTGGATCATATTCTGGTTTTGAGGCTGCTTTATAGCCTACAGATTTTACACCCACACTTCTGAAGTAGAAGATATTAAATAGAGAGAAAATAAAACTTTGCCTACTCATAAGAAGAATATATAACTTATATAACTTATAAAAAGAATATATAACTTAGTAAGTTTTAAGCTTTTAAGTGATTTCTAAGAAACAAGGATTTTGTAACTCAGATATAGCTTGAAAATTAACAGCAACAAACAAACAAACAAAAAAGAATGATGGGAACCAAAAATATGGAAAGAACTGAATATAAATGTGGATGTAAATATAATTATCTTAAATGTTTGCTTTCTATGACAGATCACTTGCAGGGAGGAACTGAAGCAGAATGGCTGACTACTGTTTTTAATGTGATAAATGAGCTCTTATAACTTGAGAATGAAAAAAATATTCACCAGAGAAAGGGAAGAAATCATCATGGTTAGTATTTTGGGCCCTTATTTTTGGCCACGTATTATTTTTTAGTTTAATAGAAGATGGAGTGTAGTTTATCATGTCTTTAAGATTTGTTCATTTACAGTGTAATGAGAAATAAACAAAACACATAAAGTGAAAAACGGCACTTGCTGTTATTATAATCCTTTTTTTTTTAAATTCTACTTGGGATACTTAGCATTGTAGGCTTTTTTTTTTACTCTGCCAACGACAGGCCAACATTTTGTTCAGTCCATCTTTAAAATTCAAAGCTGATTAGATTACAACAGCACTTTGCTTTTTTTTTTTTTTTAACTATAAAGCTAGTAAGATACCTGATTTCAACCTTAAGAAAAACAAGTTTGGTATATCATTTTCTGGTATCCCACTAAGTGCTGTTTTAGACCAATGCTGATTATATTTGACCTCTGTGGTCCTTTTTTTAACTGAAAAGTTTCCTATGAACACTGTACAACATTAGAGATAGGAAAAAAACAGTGAGAGGGAGAAAATCATCCATATTACCAGCAAATGACTGAAAAATAAAAGTATGAGTCTAGATATGCTTGTAACATCACAGAATCATCAACACTACAGACAGAAGGGACCTTGAGAGGCAATCTAGTCCACTCTATCATTGGTCAGTCAAGAACATCAGTAATATCTATTTTTGCTTAGCAAAGATATATGTCTAAAATATCCAGGTAATGCTGTTCTAACAGGTGGCCATTCATGTGATTCTCACCTGTACAGTGTAAAATCTGAACGAACTCTAGAATTTAACTTGTAACCCATTGCACCATTAGTATTCTTGGGTTCAGTAGGCATGTTGTTTTAATAACTGAATTAAAAAAGGTGAATGTTTGAATGTAAGCAGAAATTAACCAACATACCAGCATCAAGAAAAGTTGCAGTACGAGTAGACTTTGGCAAGTTCTGAAGCAGCCTCTCCTTACTAAATGTGTTACTGATAATGACAGTCAATACATTTGCATTTACTGATACTTATTATGGCATTTAACAAATTTAAACTGAGAAGTCAAGATAGAAGATTGACAAGAATTAGAATTACAAGTGGTGGGCATAAGAGAACATAGAACATGGAATTAAAATGAACCAAGATATATACAAGATCCTTTGCAGCCTGGAGGAGAAAAATCATCTCAGACAGAAAAATAAACCTCTCTCTCTCTTCTTTGTTACTAGAATACTGATGACAATACTATGTAACAGGCAGTTTAAGGGGAACTTACTTTCTGAGTCTCCTATGCTGGGCTCTGCTTGAACACTTGAGGGAGATTGTCCCAACAGGGACACCATACTTATAGTTCAGTATTATCCCCAGCAAGGGGATACAAGATTGTCTCAGCAGGGACACCATATTTGTAGTAGTATGAGCCCCAGCAAAGGGATGCAAGATTCAAACAGCAGTTAAGGAGCACGGGAGAATTCCAGCCCAGGGATTGGCTGGGTGTCTCCCCTTAAAACTGGAGTGTTTCCCCACCCCTGGGGTGGAGAGAGAGAGGCATGTGCTGTGTGAGAAGGGCTGAGAAGAGCCTGCAGCATGTTCCCACCCCATGGTTGCCTGCTGGACCCCTTGTGGGTGGCCCTGCTGCCCGCTAATCATATGAGTGGCCCTCCTCAGGACCCTCTGGATGCTGGCCACATCCCTCTTAAAGTGCAGCACCCAGAACTGGACATAGTACTTCAACTGTGGCTTGACCATTGTCACATAGAGGGGGAGGATCACCTCCTTGGTCCTGCTTGTGATGCATCTGTGAATGCATGACAAGGTGCGGTTAGCCTTACTGACCGTGTCCTCACATTGGTGGCCCATGTTCATTTTGGAATCGTTAATGACTCCAAGATCTCTTTCTGCCACTGTGCTTTTGAGAAGGGAGTTCCCTAGTCTATAGGTATGCTGCTGGTTCTTACTGCCCAAGTGCAGTACCCTGTAGTTGTCAGTATTGAATCCCATCCTATTCTCATTCGACCACCCCTGTAACCTGTCCAGGTCCAGCTGTATCCTGTCCCTCCCTTCTAGCATGCCCACCTCGCCCCTAATCTTGGTGTCGTCAGTGAATTTGAACAGAGTGCTTTTCACCCGCTCGTCCAAGTCGCTGATAAAGAAATTGAACAGAGTGAGCCTGAGGACCGAGCCCTAGGGGACTCCACTTTTCACATCCCTCCAGGTTGAATATGACCAGTCCACCACTACTCTGTGTGTGTGGCCCCTCAGCCAATTAAAATGTTCAAGGTGAGAAAGGAAGAGTAAAATTACAGTACTTACAAGTGTTCAACACAATATGCAGGAAAACCTGGGATCCTTTCCAATAACTCTAAGAAACAAAGTATTTAAAATTTAGAGTATTCATGGCATACTATCCTAGATAATATGTGAAATAATGTAATTAAGGTGTATAGAATCAAAATATTATATTGACTATTTTATGTTACTGTGATCACATTATTAAGGTGTTTCATGCATAATGAATAATTTAAGGTAAAATAGTTGAATCCTTCATATGTTTTATATTTCATTTGCTTTATGTATAATTTTGAGGGCTGAAATATCTGGAATAAAAATATTTTATGCATATATTGCAAAATTCTTTAATACCAATTCTCTTACTACTGTCAATATATACAAGTATGATGATACATGAAAAATGTCTTTGTTCCTGATACTTTTTAGATCGAGCCTATTAGCAGTGTATTTTAATGTATTACAGAATAAAAATTCTGACTGACTGGCACAGTATTTTGTGAGATGAGGATGGAGAAAATGGTGAAGAAGTGGTCCTCACTACTCTTATATGATCTAACTCTGAAAGGCATAAACATCTTTCTGAATGCATTCTTGGGTAGAAATCACAAAAAAGCATTTTACTAGAAATAGTACAGACATTGATAGTGACTGCCACGAAACTAGACAATGTTAACCTATGTTGAAAGGTGCCTTTTGTTTCAACTTTACTGAGGAGAAAACAAAAATAAATCCTAAACAAAGAGAATTTCTATGGAATCAATAATAACATGTACCTGATTTGCTGTTGAGTGATGCAAGTTGATATTTTTTCCTTCATAATGTATGATATTTTTTTCTGACAAGGTTATTTGGATAGACATGATATCTTTTATTAGATTCTTGCCCTGTGGGGTCATGCCAACTCTCAGGATCTCAATATTGCACTGTTAGACAGGAGGGTGTGACACAATTGCACATATACAAACACAAATCAGTTAGGTGCATACACACACACACTACCAGCTCAGGCACATACACATTCAAACCAACCTAGGCACATGTATACCTATCACCAATTCAAGCACATACACTAGACACCCCAAAAGTTGGACACAGATCACTAATTTGTATATCATGCACACAATGACATATATATACATTTACACACACACTCACCAGTTCACACTACAACCCACCTACACATACACACAAGTGAGTTCCTAACTTGGATGGTACAGTGTGTATGTGTGTGCTTGGGGTACCTGGGATACCTGGGGGAAGGTTCAGGTGAGAGAGAGAGTTAAAGTGTAGGGAGTGAAAGTTGCCAGAATCAGGATTAGAACCAGTGGACTACAGAGAAGCTGGCTGAGGAACTGAGGCTTGGGTTTACTTATGGTAGACTGGGGCTGGAAACTGAGGCAGACAGCTGAGATATTGCTGGGGG
>NW_005843207.1:246616-256192 GCF_000455745.1 Alligator sinensis
GCCACAATGGTGGGTTGCCTTATCTTTTGTTTCTTGAATGCTGAGGGTGGTTCCAAGGGCTGGGTCATTGGTCCAGGTATTGGTGTTGATGGTTTGGTCATTCAGAGGGAGCTATTTTTAGACCTCCTGCCATTGTCTCTCAAGCACCCTCATTCATCCACATTCATTCAGGAACTAAGTTACATAGGTAGGGTAGGTGTGAGTCATGGGTTATACAACTGAGCTTGGGGACAGGATGGAGACTTGACAAACAAAATGGAAACTTGATATGACTTATGCTAGCTTTCATATGTAGGCCTAAATCATATAGTACCAGTAAAACAGTAATATAGAACAGTAAAAATCAATATAACCATAATAATTATAAAATATAAAGAAGGAAAAAAAACCTGAAAACAAATACAACTTGCTACCAAAATAAAATGCTGAAGCTTATCCTATGTCTTTGCTCACTATAGCGAATAGAGAGGAAAAGAAGAAGTCAGAAGTGGTTGCAGAAGGGAAGGGAATGCATTTTAAAAGAAAAAAAAAAAGAAAAACTGGGGGTTTTGCTACAAGATCAACTAAATAGTTGAAAAAATTGTTCTTTGCAAGCTCCCAGCACAAACACCCTTCTTCAGACACTACCTATTGCCTGAAGAAGGGTGTTTGTGCTGGAAGCTTGCAAAGAACAATTTTTCCAACTATTTAGTTAATCTAATAAAAGATATCATGTCTACCCAAAGAACCTTGTTTTCCTATGTCCTTAGACCAACACAGCTACAACCAAAAAACCTATAGTACTGTTTTCCTTTTTTTGATTAAAGTTGTTATGAAACACAGATGGGAGGAACAGGACGATGTTACATCCAACACCTACATTTCTTTAAAAATATATTCTTAAATTAATGGTATTTGGATCTTTCCAGGCATCAGTTATACTGTTGTAAGTGAAGAGTATGTCTTCTAAAACAAGAGTGATTATGCTGGTATAAATAAATTTTATAATCAGAATTAGATGAGAAACAGATTAAGTACCAACATATTTTGACTTTATTTGATTATGCAAGTAATAAACATTACTCCTCTAAAGTTTTAAGTCCAGAAAGGACCTGTATGAATATATTATCTGAATTTTCATGTAAAACAGACTGTAGGACCTCACACAGTAATTTCTGCATCAAGCCCATAACTGCTGGTTGCACTAAAGCACATCTACTAAAAATGATTTTGGGTATCAATGTAAAGGTATCAGGTGGTGAAGCATCACTTGGTAGGGGTTGCACCACATGTTGAAAGGGCTCATTGGCTTCTACATGTCAGCACTAGCTCTATTCCCATTAGTCAAGCAGAGCAAAGGTTAGGGCCTAAGTAAAGATGAATATAGTAGTCTTCCAGGATGAGGTTCAGGAATAAAGTTAACTCTCATACTCAGTAAAAATAATACCTATTAAGACACTATGGGGGAAAAGAAACCCAAAAAACTTTGGGCTAAAATGATAATACAAATATATGATCTCAACTGAATCCCAAAGTTCTTTTCAGTGGGCGTGTCTACAGGAGATGCTTTACTTGAGGTTAGAGCAAATTACTCACAGTAAGTGTTACCATCTATACATGCAGATTTTTACTGCACAGTAATTTGCTCTAAATACAAGTAAATTTGCTACCTGTAAATACAAGTAGCAAATTTACTCAGGAGTAATTACTGGATATTAAAGCACGTATAGACAGCCAACCAGGAACAAATGGGCTCCTGGTCAGCTGGGCAACAGGGGGTGGGAAATTGCTCCCTGCCCCTGAGAGCTGCCTGCTTCCAGGGCAGACTCCACTACTGGAGCCTGGGTGGGGTCAATGTCCCCCTGCCCCAGCAGCAGGGAGCTCCCAGTCTCTGCTCTGTGATGGCACATCTGGGGTTGAGAGCTCCCTGCTGCTGGGATAGGGGGACATAGACTCTAGTGTCAGAGCCTGCCCCGGCAGCAGGCAGATCCTGGGGGCAGGGAGCAATCTCCCAAGCCCCACTAGGAGACAGGTTTCTCCTGGTCCCCTGCTCCCTGCAGCCCCTGGGCTAGAACTTGGAGGAATCTAGAACTCTCCCTGGCTGGTATAGGGGGCTGATGCAGGGCCGGGGGGGTGGGAGCAGACTGCTGCCATGATTAACAAATCTGCTTCTGCTTCCCCACACATGTAGACTCTAGAATAAACCCACCCCAGTGGATTTGCACATGTAGACATGACCAGTATCACTATATTTTTAGACATCCTCTCTCATTCTGTAAGTGGGGCCTATATTCTTTGTTCTTTGTAAAAATTTATATTTGTTTGTATGAAGTGTTTTAAATGATTGTAGCTTGCAGAGTGATCCTGCTGGGTTTGTAAGGCTGCCTTTCTCCATCATTATTTCCCATTTCACCAATTTGTTTGTCATCTGTAAATATTACTGACAATGGCTGTATATTTTCTTCTATACATTTGAAAAAGGTATTATTAGCATTTTATCAATGGCAGACCCTATAAGAACCCCCTCCCCACCAGAGGATGATGAGTGTCCATCTACAATTATTTCTTAAGATTTAGCTAGTTTTTAATTAATTTAATATGGGTCACTGATTTTGCATACAGCTATAGTATTATTGGCAAAAAAAGAAAGAAAAGCTGAGTTTGTTTGACAAGACCTAGTATTATTTTGACTGGAATTAATTATGTTACTGGATTTCTTTTTAAT
Organism: Alligator sinensis; assembly: GCF_000455745.1. Taxonomy (NCBI): domain Eukaryota; kingdom Metazoa; phylum Chordata; order Crocodylia; family Alligatoridae; genus Alligator; species Alligator sinensis. The sequence continues at coordinate 249,321 of NW_005843207.1, forward strand.
TCTTCACTGATTGCATCAGCCTTTTTAGGGTTTTGCTCAGGATTCATGTCAGCCTAACTGGCCTACAGTTTCCTTGGTCATTCCTTTACCATTTAAAAATATAGTATTGATTAGCATTCTTCCAGTCCTCTACAGATTCACCACATTTGTGAAAAATCATCAATAGTAGTTTAGAGATCTCATATTCCGATCATTTTAATAGTTTGGTGCTAGTTAGTCTTGCTGATTTTTTTTAATTTATTTTTTCTGATTACAATCATTTCTGTTATAGACATAATAGAGAATATTTACTTATCTCTGTAGGATATTAATATATAACCCAATTATTTCCACATATATAATAAAAATGAATATTTGTTGACAATTATGACAGACATCATGACTGACAATTATAACCATCCTTATTTTGTACAGACTCTCTAACAGGGGTGGGCAAAATGTGGCCTGTGGGCCGAATGCGGCCCACCAGGTCATTCTATGGCAGGGCCCCCCATGGAGCCCCTAAAAAATTTAGAAAATTTATATTTATCTTCCCCTGTGTTCCAGGGGAAGGAGCCCTGAAAAGAAGAAACACTTAACTCCGGCAAGGAAGAGCAAGCCGCGCCAAGGAGAACCACTGGCACGGTTCATCAGCTGCTTTTATTGCCAGCTGGCGGCTGTGCTGGCAGATGACATCATAAGAAACTGTCGCCTGGTGGATTTAAAAGCCAGAGTCAGGGAAATGGCAGCAGAGATGACTGGGATGCTGAGGAGCAAAGAGGCTCCCCAGCCAACATTTCAGGGAAGTTGACAGCTCCAGCACGGGCAGTATGGAGATCTCTTAAAGGGGCTCACCCCAAACTGGTGGGGCCCTCCACATCAACTGGGAGGACAGCCAAGAAAGAGAGGGATGATGTTGGGGGACCTGAGATGGTCTAAGATGTTGGACCCATGAGTGGGGTGGGCAGAAGCCTGCACCTAGACCCTTTCGTTACTTTTTTTCTCATTTTTTTTCTTTTCCTTTTTGTTCTTGACCTATCTTTTGCAAGAGCAAAAGTGGAGATAATTGTATGCTCCATGATTGTTGGGAGTAGCAGAGTTGAGGAGTGGGCCAAAGACCCATCATCCAGCAGCCTGGAAGGCTGGCACTTGATTGGGGTGTAGGGGAGGTGAAGCCCCAAGAACACCTCCGGTGAGGGATACCAGGAGCGCGAGGAACCCCAGGAGGAACTCCACTCCAGGAACATATAGAGTCGACCTGTGGCAGGTGATGGTCAGGGATCCCCTCCTGGTGGAGCATTACCCGATGCCTAAGTTCCGGAGACACACCCCTCAGACGGGCCTGGGAGAATGCTCAAAGGCTGCCCGTGATCACCTATTCAAAGTCCAACAGGGGCAAAGTGGCATAGCTGACAGGATTTTGCAGGGGGATCTGTGAGAGACTGTACTCCACAATGCAGCTGGCAGCAATGACCCCCTCAGATCTTCTGGGCCAGAATCTGCAGGCTCTTACCCAAAAATAGATGCTCAGCAACAAATGATAGATAGACAACAGAATTGGCTATGACATCGTGTAACTGCCTTCAAAATGCCCAAAATGACCCAGGATGATGACCCGGAGGCATATATTGAAGCATTTGAGCATCATGTCTTGATGACAGAAGTACTGAGCTAGCCAGCTAAGGGCCCTCATAGTCGGCAGAGCACAGGCGGTATATAGGACTCTGGCATGGGATGAAGTGAGGGACTATGAGCAAGTGAAGAATGCCATTCTGTACTTACTAGAAATCAATGTGGAGTATTACAGAAAACAGTTCCAGGCCAAGAAAGCCCCTGACTAGAGGCAACCCTGGGTGCTGATGCAATTACTATGAGATATCCTAAATATATGGGTGAGCCCAGCCAAGTATGATCGGGACACTCTGGCTGATCAAATAATTTTGGAACAGTTTCAAAATGACTTGGACTAACGCACTCAGAGGTGGGTCCGGCAGCACACAACAACTAGTTGCGATGAGTCATTAAGGTTGGCCAAAGCCTTTGCGGCATCTGAAAATATATTTGGGCGGGAGAGACCGATGCAGAACCCAGGGAATGCTCAGCCCCGTGAAAATGGAAGGAAACTTTTAGGGGTGGACCAAGAGAAGTGGTCTGTTTCTGGTGCAGAAAAATGGGACATCTGTCACAAGAATGCCCGAATGGCCCTGCAGAATGATGGAGACATGATAATGCTCCAAAGGGAAGTGTGGATAGACAGAGAGAAACAAACAGTGGCGAACCTATGGACTGCAGTTATACCACCGGGGGAGACGGTGCTGTGTGGAGTCATCCCGTTGTGAGGGCATGGAAGGGAAACTGTCCCATTCAAGCCACCTTAGACTCAGGCTGTGCACAGTCATTGGTTTGGGCTGACCTTGTTCCCACTCAATGGGGCAACTAGGCAACTCTGGTGAGGATAGCTTGCCTCCATGGCGAGACCGAAAGAATTGAGCATCGTTGGATTCACCTCCGAGTTATGGAACACCAAGGCAAGCTATTAGTGGGGGTCGCCTCGCATCTGGCATGCAAGATGCTACTGGGACATGACTGGCCTCCAATTTATGACATCCTGGAGAGAGTACAAGATGCTGAGGTCAGGAGATGGCAACTTAAGGAACGCAAGGGGTGGCTTGGGGAGCTCGAAGCTGAAAGAGAGCCAGAAAGAAACACAGAGGAGTCGGACTTGCGTGAAATGATTAGTGGACCCCAGTTCAGGGAAGCTCAGGAGGAGGATGAAGAACTTCAGGCTATCAAGGGGCCTCTCCTTGAAACTGAAGTTGATCAACCAGAGCCAAGCCTCTGTATACTGCGGTACAAGGTAAGAGGACAGCTATTGTACCGGGTCCAGAAGGGGAGGTTGGGGGTTCAGGAAGAGGCCCAGTTGGTAGTGTCTGCCCGACTTCATCAGGTGGTATGGCAATTGGCACATTTTCTGGGAAGACCTGGGGTGGGCCCAAGACGTGTATCATAGGATACACACACCACCAGGGAAGATAGTATGTGAAAAAGGGCAGCCTGTGCCACATCACCTCCTTGGGGAAGTCTGAGAAGAGATCACGTGAATGTGAGAACAAGGGGTGATAAGACCATCATGAAGCCCTTGGCAGAGCCCCCTGGTCCCTATCCCAAAACTGGATGGGTCCCTTCGCTTATGCATGGATTACCATTGCCTCAATGAGATAGCCGTTTTTGATGCCTTCCAATGCCCCACGTAGCCAAATTAGTGGAGCACATTGGGAATGTGCTTTATGTAACAATACTTGATTTGGCCAAGGGATATTGGTAGATACCCATGGCCAAGAGAGACCAAGTGAAGATGGCTTTTGGGACCCCTTGGGGCTTATACGAATTTGTGTGGATGCCATTCAGACTCCACGGGGCCGCTGCCAGGTTTCAATGCTTAATGGACTGAATCCTGGCCCCACACACCGAGTATGCCACGGCCAATATCGATGATATCGTCATCTTTACCCAGACCTAGGACCAACATCGGAGAGCACTACAAGCTGTCCTGGTAGATCTCCACAAAACGGGGATGATGGCAAATCCACAGAAATGCACCTTGGCCCAAAGACAAACAAAGTACTTGGGCTTCCTGGTAGGGAAGTTCTGGGGGACACACACCTTGGACAGGGCCAGCAGAATGCTCAAAGGCTGCCCGTGATCACCTATTTGAAGTCTGATGGGGGCATCCTGGCTGCCTGTCATGTGGTCCTTGATGGCTTGCCAAAACTCAGTAAGCAGCCCACTGCCCATAATAATTTCCCGCCCTTGCTCTATAACATTGTAAGAATTATGTTTGTTTCTGATAAACTTAAATGATTTTTTCTGATTGTCCTTTTCACCAACATCATTAGCATTTCTGAATTTTCTAATGACCAGCTTCTACTTATTGCTATCAACGTGCCCACTTGTTCAGTCGTTACATATTTGCTTTATGTTTATTGCTACTTTTGTATCCAGAATGTTTCCAAGCATTTCTGTTGGAAGCTCCCATGCCTCTGCTCACATCATATAAAAAAAAGAACAAAACAAAAACAAACACACAAAAAAACCCTATAATTGTAAAGTTTGTCTCCCCACAATTTTATGTCATATTTTTAGTTAATTATTTATGAAAACATTGGGATTGTAGCTGAAAGCATTTAAATTGAAGAACTGACTGATAGACAAGGATACTCAATTCAGGGTTTTCTCCATGCCCATAACATTGAATTGTATCATTTTTTTCTGTATATGTAATGTAAGCAGCTATTATGAGGAATAAATGAAGAACAAAACCAAATATGTTAGCACCCATGCCAGGAAGAAAGACCATTCATGAGAGGTTTTAAGATAATTAGTGGGATAAAATTCAGTTTGAAACAAAGAGTAAAAGTAACCTTTATGCTATGTGCATTCACAATTTTAAATCAGTGTTCTAAACTTTCCTGAGATAGTAATCAGTTTTAGCATCAAAGGTGCTATTTTGCCCTCTGGTGAACTGGTCCCTCCATGATTAGAGACATCAAAATCAGTGCTGAACTCTTTAGCACATCTCTAAATTATATGCAATTTATTTAGCAGTTACAGTGTAATTACTGTATCTTAATTTAAGCTATTGAGTTCCACATGTAGGATTTATAATTGCAAGATCAATCTGTAGCTATCTGATATCACTAGTATGATCTGTGCATGTAGAATATTAAGATATTATTTTTAAGTGACCATAGAAAGGAGTTCCACATTAGGGACCATTTAATTTACAGTGGAAACAATGCCATGCTATGGCAACCCTTTGAATACATTCAGTACAAAAGACTAGAAAAAAGACATCCTCATTATCAGCAAAAGTGATGCAGAAGAGAAAAATCACATTATTTGCTGATTTTTCACTATAATGGTATTATTATTTTGTAATAAAACAAAAGAAAGGGAGATTTTTTTAAGAGAAATTTTCATCTGGAAAAATATGAACATTGTATTACAGCATAAAATGTGCTAGTTACCTACCATGCAAGATCACTCAAGAACATTGGGAAAAACTCAGATCTAAGCCTTCCTTTGTGAAGAGTGCTGCTATTGCAGGAATCCTTCAGAAAAGTAAGTCTTTACAACCTCTGTAGCTTCTTTAGGCTTTGTCACTGTGAAAACTAGATTTTTGTTGTTGTTCATTTTCTGTTAATGAACTGGTCTTCAGGGCAGATAATGAGCTTTAGAGGGAACACTTATTAATCTATGCATTTGTCCACACCCATTGCCAAGGGAGTTCTGTCCCTGTTAGAAAAATGAGAATATAAAATCAGAGTAGGTTGTATAGATTTATTAGCCAGGATTGTGGCTTTCCCTTCCAAAGTGGGCACTGAAGTCTGCTACTTATATGAGCTGGTCAATTCATAGCAGCCATTAGAGGGGAAGTGCAGAGGCCAAAATAAACTGAGTCAGAGAACAGAAGGAAATAAACTGGAGGGGGAGAGAAAGAGAGAGGAGGACAAAAAAGGAAGAAATAACTAGACAACACAGAAGCTGAGGAAAATGTTGCAGTCCCAGAGAATGAATGATCTATATGAAGGTGTAAGTACAGCTCCCTTTACTGGATGAGTACAGTAAAACTTACACAAACATATGGCCCCCACTCCAGAATGCCCTTCTGGAGCTCCCGTTGCAGATGGCCTACACAGTAGCCTCTCCATAGGTTTTTGCACAAGAGCCAAAATCAGGGCAGAAATTTTCCACTGTGCACTTTCCCTCTGCCAATAGCTTTTCTGTCATAGGTCCATCCCAGGTGCACATGGAAGCCAGAATTTGGCTTTGTTTCCATAAATATTATTAAAAATGCTTTTATATTAATATTTTTGAAAAATGTAAATGGTAATAAAGAGAAACTACTTTGGCAATAATTTCTCCCAGTAGGGCTTGAGGCTATGGCCATTATTTTGATTAATAGGACAATGCTGAATTTTCTTGCTACTTGGTCCTTTCCTGGAAAAAAAAAAAAAAATATATATATATATAAATGAAGTAACTTTTAACTGCTTTGGAACCAAAAAGCAAATACAGGAATTCAGTAGCATTTGTTGAACATTAAGATAAACATTAGTTTATCAGAAAGCTTTTTCTGGATCAGAAAAATGGACAAAACATAAAAGTGTTTGTATCCTAGCATGACAGGTGTAAGAACTCTAAATTCAGTCATTGAGGAGAAGGAAGACAGAAGTGAAATGCTGAATTGAACGATATTAAGATTTATAGTGGGGACACTTACGGGAAAGATCATGGTCCCAACTGCAGCTCCCGCCCCTGCTCTCCCCAAGACAAAACGTAAGGTGTTTGTTGTGGGAGACTCCCTCCTGAGGGGGACTGAGGGGCCAATCTGCCACCCCGACCCCTTAGCCCGGCAAGTCTGCTGCTTCCCAGGGGCCCGCATCCGGGACATTACGGAGAGGATCCCAAAGCTCCTTAAACCCACAGACCACTATCCCATGCTCCTTATTCATGTGGGCACCAATGACACTGCTCGGAGCACTCCCAGCCAGGTCATGAGGCGCTACAGGGATTTGGGAGCGGGGCTTAAGGGTCTGGGGGCACAGGTGGTGTTCTCGTCGATCCTCCCAGTCTCAGGCTATGGGCTGAGAAGGGACAGGAGGATCTATGTGGTCAACCAAAGACTGCAGCGCTGGTGTCGTCAGGAAGGCTTTGGCTTTCATGACCACAGCCCGCTCTTTGGCAAGAGAGGCAGCGAACTGCTGGGAAGAGATGGCCTCCACCTCTCTTCCCTAGGGAGGAGGCTCTTCTCAGCCAGACTGGCTGACCTGCTCCACCGGGCTTTAAACTAAGCCCGTTGGGGGACGGGGGGACTACTGCCACTGCTGGCC
>NW_005843207.1:258585-267428 GCF_000455745.1 Alligator sinensis
AAAAAGCGCAGGCTCAGGGGTGATCTGATGGCCACCTACAAGTTTATCAGGGGTGACCACCAGCATCTGGGGGAACGTTTGTTCACCAGAGCGCCCCAAGGGATGACGAGGTCAAATAGTCACAAACTACTTCAAGATCGTTTCAGGCTGGACATAAGGAAGAATTTCTTTACTGTCCGAGCCCCCAAGGTCTGGAACAGCCTGCCACCGGAGGTGGTTCAAGCGCCTTCATTGAACACCTTCAAGATGAAACTGGATGCTCATCTTGCTGGGATCCTATGACCCCAGCTGACTTCCTGCCCTTTGGGCAGCGGGGTGGACTCGATGATCTTCCGAGGTCCCTTCCAGCCCTAATGTCTATGAATCTATGAAATCTATGAAACTCCAACCTCTCAAATTGAGTAGAAAAATGCACAACAGAGTCTGTCATCCTTAAAAAGTGACCTAAAATTCTCCCAAATAGAATGAATGTGAAGAAAAACTAAGTGCATGTGTGTGTGTGTGTGTGTGTGTGTGTGTGTTGGTGTGATGGTGTGTGGGATGGGTGGGGGGAGGAAGAGATGTTTTGAAAAAATATGGCAAGTAAACCTCTCACACTGCATCATATCCCATTATTTCAGTTTGTAATCAACATATTGTACATAAAGGACAATACAAAACTCTCCAGAGCAGGAGAAAGGGAACATAGAGCTGCAACTCCCAGTGTCTTACAGCATTTACTTTTTTCTAATAGGCATTAAATACTCAGAAAATATTGATATCCACATCATCACTTAGACTTCTAGCCTAATCTCCCTTATAGTTAGACTGGATGTTTAAAAAGCATTCCAAATATGAACTGAATGCAGATGGATAAATAACAGTTCCAGCATCTGTAAATACCTTGAAACAATAGCTACAAATAATATATGAACTACGTTTTATATATCAATGATTTGTTCACTTTGAAAAAACAAGGATGTTAATTATGTCTCTGCTGATCAGTTTTATCAGGAATATCTACTCTCAATTTGCCTCATCTTGTATATCTGTTCAGGCATGAAAAGCCTGCAATATTGCTGTACCTATCCGAAGAAACCTTTTTTCCCCCCTCAGAAAACTTATATTATGTAGCTATGGATAGCCAATACTTATAAATGTCATGTGCCCTCGACGGCTGCAGGGTTGCAGCAAGCTCCTGCAGGCAGCTGTGGCACTGGCGGCGGCGGGAGCATGGTGGAGGCAAGTGGGGAGCTGCTGCAGACAGCTGCAGCACTGTCAGTGATGGGGGGAGGGGGTGGTGAGCACTGGCCAGTGGTCGGCGACCACCCACAGATATGGCCAGCGCATTGGTGGTGGCCAGAGGCAATCATGGACTGCCCAGAAATGCCACTGGCAGTGTCAGAGGCAAGGGGGGAGGGTGGCAAGCAGCAGCCACCTTTTCACAGGGCGTGCACTGCCCCGCTTGGGGGGGGCATGTGCACCCGCATGTACCCCCTACACGTCGCCCATGCCAGTGCCTAATTCACCAAATTATAATTATAGTGGCAGATTAACATTTACTAGCATTAAATAATATGAAGACACGGCCTCCATTTTAAAAACATATCTAAGCGGCAGTAGAAGTTCCAGCGTATGAAGTGTCATAATGCAGGCCTCTTGATCCAGAATTGAGGTCAAGCTGGCTGCAGAGAAAATGTGGGCCTTGATTACAGCAAGCATTGTGTACAATACAAATACCTGTCTTATATGCTTATGACTAGCATTTGTGCTGAGGAAAAATGTTAAGTGGTGTTTGTATCCTTGACACAATATGAAATAAGATTAGGATAAGCTTTTGTGTATGTAAGTATAACAAGAACATTAAAATTAAACAGCATTGTTTACAACTGGAGATGCAATAAGCGACCTGCATATTAAAGTCTCCTATTAGTTTAACTTAAGAGAAACAAAGAGAAATTCATTCCAGAATTCTAGCATGTTAAACCTATTTAAAAGTCTTTCTCTTCTCTCTTCCTCTGGTATTTTTAAGACACCTGTCACCTTGAATCTAATCCCTTAACTTAAACCAATGGAATTTAAGTAAATGAACTCTTGTTCATCCAATTTCGTGACATTTATGCCCTAGTTACTACATGCACTACTGCCCTCTGCCAGTTAGAGTAAAAAAAGAGACATTAAATAGTACTGGTTAATATAATTCCCACCTTTCTGATATTCAAGGTTATTAAAAAAGTGTTCCATGTATTCAAAAAATGATAAATAAAAAATAACACCCCCCCAAGAGTTCTGAATATGTGGGGAACCTGGTCATACACAAACCAATGGGCATTATATTTTTAACTTCAGTGGGACAGGAATTTTTACCTTTAAGCTATTTTGAATATATAAATAAATAAGGAGACATATAGTTTGTAAATTAGGGAGAGTGAAATCCTCATTCCTGATTTGGCCCTTTATTGTCATGTAAGGGAGCTAGAGTGGTTCAAAGAAACACTTAAATGCCTGCTTCTGGCTAAAATATCATTACTGTGGTGCAAGCACTGTGGAGACATCCATGTTGGTCTTACAAGAACCTGCTTACAAGCTTCAACATAAATGCCACAATGGATTCAGTAAACTATGTTGGGAGCAAGGCTGCATCTTACAATGCTACAAATATTTTGGACCCTATTGTGATTCATACAGCAACCACTGGAGGCTGCTGTTAGGCTCACAAATTTGCCTAAAATATGACAGAGGCCACTCCAACCTTTGGGGCATCAAAGGCTAGGAAAGGCACAAAAGTAGTATGCTGTAACAGGGCCTCCTCCTACACATGGCACAGAACATAGATGTTATTTTTCCTCCTTCCTTTGTGCAGAAAACTTTGTGTGTAAATGGAAGGTACACCCCTCTCTCAGCTGCTGTTCCTGGCAGACATCAGGAGGACTGTTAACTATTTGCTTCTCCTAATTGTGAAAACAGATAGCTGAACCATGCAGTCCAGGTGTCTATTGCTGTCTTTAATTTTTCCACTGTTCTGGGACTTCCCATGCCCGTTCAGTTTTAAATCCGAAGGTTCTTGACTTGTGAATGCTTAATCGTGCAAACTTAATGCTTCAGCAAGATTGGTTTTAGACATATTTTATTTGTACAGCTGGTCAAAGCATTAGCATTATGCTCACAGTAATATTTGTTGCTAATGTAGCCTCCTTTTTGATTAGTTCTTGGCCCTTAATCTCTAGATTAATTGAAGCATGCTTAACGGATTTTTCTTGTTTAACTTGAATGTTGATAAATGAGTACCACCACCTTAAATTACAGTACCTGATTTCCTGCATTGCTTAGCATTTGTTTTACTTACTGCATCTTACATATTCCAGATGCCATGGTGATGATGAGCAACCTATAATCATTGAAATGATATATGATATAAGATATGAGATATTTCACATAGGATGGTACTAAAAATTAGACTATAAAACATACTAGCCAAGTTTTAATTGGAATTGACATTAAATCACGTATAGAAAAGAAGTAGGATATTACAAAACTTTGACAGGAGAGGAAGAGAAGTAATTTAATATTTCACATCTCCATTTAAATTCATTTTGCCAAGTGCTGCAAATTCACAAAGCACTTGGCGTACCTGAGCATAAATGCTCTATTTTGTTCAACCTAAAACAGAAATGAATTCCAAACATAAAACTTTGCTCTTCCAGAACATAATCTGCAGTTTCTAAAAAAGCAGTATATGATTTTTTAGAAAAAGCCACAGAACAGCTTTGCATCCAATATATTTAACAGTCCAGATGTACTACAATGTCTTTTGTGTGTCCCCATGACCAGATATTATTTTTATCAGAGGGCACATTGATGAGTGAGAGTTAGGGCCAAAGATGAGCAACACAGAACATTAACTGCATCTGTGAAGGAATTAAGAAGAAGTCATTAAAATAGCGAGCACATAATATGGTACAGAAAATTAAACTAAGTGCATGGTACTGTATGTATGCAACTGGTGAAGTACTTACTTGTGGTTAATGGATTTTTAAAGCCATGAGCATTTCCTTTTTGATAAATTCACCAGAACATTTTGATTAGTGGAAAATCCATTACTTACATGACAAGGGAACAACTGACTTTCCAACACAGCTGCTGCGGCTATGCTACATCTATTTGTATACTATAAGTACATTGGCAATATTATAAATCTTAATAATTTTCTCCAAAACTTTCCATTCTGCAGTTATCAGAGCAGCATTAAACTAAACATCACAAGATTTACAGCTTAGTTGCTTGGCCATTTTCAATAACCCAGTCACTGGTTGCTGTTAATAAATCCATGATCTGAAGAATTTCTGCTACAACAGAGTTTCAGTGGCTATACTCAGAGATAGTTACATTGTCTGTGAGTCTGCATTTAAACATAGTCACAAAAAACTGTCACCAAGGAAAGTTAACTTACAGAAAAAAAGAGCTAATGACTATTGTGCTAAAGACATCCCAGTAAATTTACCTTAGTCTTATATGAAAAATTTGGCAAAATTATTGAAGAAAGAAGTGTTGTAAGAGGTAATCAATAGAGCTACTTACTCTGTGTGGAAGACTGATGGAATATCAATTCCGATGAGAAGAACTCCACAAGGGTAAGAGGAGTGTCAATACAGCAAGGAATTAGAAATCCATTTGGTTACAATAGGATCATTCAGTATATACACACACGCTGCTTGAGAAGGGTTATAGATGGATAGCTCTTACCTACTTCTACCACATGAAAATGAGAAACTAATGTTGGTGCATAGCATCATCCCACTGCCTCTTCCATTTAAAAGCAAACTTCATATACACTATAAACAAATCCCAGTCAGAACGTTGCAACATGAGCTCCTGTTAAGCAGATAGATTAGACTCATACTTAATATAAACTCTTTACCTAAAAGTAAGCCATTTCAATGAGAAATGTGCATTAATATCTGAGGTACCAGCCAGGTACCAGCATTACACTTTTACTGGTATAAGTGATCAGAAATCAGACTATACCTGTAACAGAATGGAAGTTCAGTGCACAAAACTGGTCTATACCCATAACAGAAGTTTGGTACACACTGGGTGTGTCTACACGTGCCCCTATGACAACGTTGTTACTTCACCGTCATTTAGTATTTCCTAAAGGAAGTACTAAATGATGGTGCAGTAACAGTTATTTTTAGCACATGGTTATTTTTAGTTGCTATGTTGCTGTAGCAACAGGCTATATCGAGGGAGGGCATCACTACAGCGACATAGCTGCAGCATCACAGTTTGTGCCCACTGATACTATGTCACTGTAACAAGGGCAAACTTTCACACCCAGTGCAAGCACTGGCCCGTCTCCTGTCTATTTCAGTGAATATCCTCAGTTCCATTCCAACCCTACACTGCAGCCCAAGCCTTGCAGATGGCATCCCAGGCAGCTAAACACAGCTGTACCCTTCACCCCCTTAGCTGTGGTCTCCTCTCTGGGACCTTTGACATCCCCTTAGGCCCAGGCCAGTCAGGTTCCTGAGACTCTCCGCTCTGGGCATCCCTCACAGTGGGACACCTTGGCCCTTCGATCCCACTTTGGGTCCCGGCCCCAGCATAGTTTGCTGGCTCATCATGAACTGCCCTCAGCTCAGGGAGCTGGGCCTTAAAATGGCTACCCTAATCAGGCACATGCCCCTCCCTGGCCCAGTCCTTAAGTGGCAGGCACTACCAGTGCTTTTCATGTAGACATGCCCACAGACTGCTTTAAAAATGGTGGAACATAGTCTACGTTTTGCTCCCCATGTGAGTGCATTTGAGGGAGTTTTAATAGACGTGGTGACTCAGAGCCCAGCCAGGGATCCTGCCCTGATGCTGCCTCCCACCCAGGGCTCCTCTAAGGCCTCTGCCCAGACACAGCCTTTGGGCAGGTCGGCGGCACCTGGGCCCCCTGCCTGTAGGGGTTGCCTGGTGGGTCCTCGCAGGCCCAGGGTGAGCAGGCGGGAGGGCTAGGAGTCCTCTCGCCTGTCCTACATGTGCCTGAATTGAGGCCCTGGAGGGGTAGGTGAGGGAACTCAAGGCAGAGGTGAGCAGGCTGTGGGGGATCAGGGCAACTGAGACAGGGATTGATGGATACTTTCATTCTCTGCAGGACAAGATGCCTGTCAGAGAAGCAGAAAGGGAATGCCCTGAAGCAGATGCTGGTGAATGGAGGATGGTCACCTCAGGGGCCAGACCTCTCACCACAGAAACAGCTCCCCTGGTGTAGTTGGGGAACAAATATGAGGCCCTGGCTGCACTGGAGGTGTGTGCAGTGAAGGAAAGTGGAGGAAGAGGAGCCTGCTGCCATCATTGAGCGAGCTGACATCCATCCAGGTAAGCAGAAGAGATGCTGCATCATCGTAGTGGGCGACACCCTGCTGAAAGGAATGGAGGGACCCATCTTTTGTCCGGATCCCATGGTGCATGAGGTCTACTGCCTGCCTGGAGCCAGGATCAGGGATGTCATGGTGAGAATTCCTGACCTCATTCAGCCCTCCAACAACTACCCCATGGTCCTCATCCATGTGGGAACAAATGATGTGGCCAGTAGTCCAGACCATATCATGAGTGACTACAGGGCTCTGGGGACCAGGCTTAGGAAGACGGGGGCGTGGGTGGTCTTCTTGTCAATCCTCCTGGTCAGCAGTCACAGTAGGCATCATGTCACCTGTGTCAAAGAAGTCAACCCGCGGCTTTGGAGTTGGTGCCATTGTGTGGGTTTTGGCTTCCTGTACCATGATCTGCACTTCTGTGCAAGGGACCTCCTGGGATGGGCTTCATCTCTCCACAAAAGGTAACAGTCTCTTTTCTTACAGGTTGGCTGACCTCCTATGTCAGGCTTTAAACTAAGTTCCCTGGGGGACTAGGAGGCAGGGGATGGAGAGAGTCTAGAACCTACAAACTGTGAGACACACAACAGTACATCCCAGGTAAGTACTAAGGTGCCCATTGGGCATCAAAACTGGGGGGGGGGAGCACCACAGGCACCATTTGGAGGGCTCACGTGCTGCTAGGAGCATTGGGAATAAGCAGGAATAACTCGCACTTCTGCTTGCAGATAATAACTTTGATTTAGTGGGGTTAACAGAAACCTGGTGGGACCCTACCCATGACTGGGCGGTACACATTGAGGGCTACAGGTTGTACAGAAGGAACAGAGTAGGGAAGAAAGGGGGCAGGGTGGCTTTCTAGGTAAAGGAGCATTATACATCTACCCTAATCAATATGGTATCAGAGGAGAAGAAGGTTGAGGCATTGTGGGTTAGGGTATATGGAGGTTAAGGGAAATGGGACTTGGTAGGGTATGGGGAGTCTGCTACAGACCACCACAGCAAGAGGAATAGCTAGACTTGGAATTCTTGAGGCAGCTCTCAGAGGCTGTACAGTCTAGGGATGTGGTTGTCATGGTGGACCTAAACTACCCTGACATCTGCTGGGAGGAATGGTCAGCCAAATCCAACCATATACGTATGTTCTTAACCTGCATGCAGGACCTTCACCTAATGCAGGAGGTATATGGTCCCACTAGAGGGAATGCCTTACCGGACTTGGTGTTGGCTATGGGGGATGACCTGGTAGGGGAACTACAGATTCATGGTCCCCATGGAGATAGTAACCACCAATCAATCAAATTCACCATAGAGTAGGTAAAATAACTAGTAGGGTGGAAGTGCTTGACTTTAGGAATGCTAACTTCAGTGTACCTAGTCAATGATGCACTGCAGGATAGGAGTATTGATGAGATGGGAGTCCAGAAAGGGTGGTTGTTCCTAAAGGAAGTGATCCTTTGGGCACAGAGGGAGACAATCCCAGTACGAGGGAAAAGGGGGAAAGGAGCCAAAAAACTTCCTTGGCTAAACAGGAAAATCCAGGGGAGCCTAAGGGCAAAAAAGAAGGCATATAGGCAGTGGAAGCAGGGGGAAGCTACCAAGGAGGAGTATACCTACTTGGCCCGCACTTGCAGGGAGGCAGTTAGAAAGGCCAAAGCAACAAGCCAAAGCAATTATAGAGCTGAGGCTGGCAACACAAATTAAAGACAACAAGAAGTCTTTTTTTAGGTATGTAGGGAGTAAAAGGAAGGTACAGGGAAGGTATAGGACCCCTACTGAACAAGAAGGAGCAATTAGTGACAGATGGGGGGACAAGGTTGAGCTATTCAATGAGTTTTTTGCCTCAGTGTTCTTGAACAGGGGTCAAGATAAGTCTTCTAATGGGTTCTTAGATAGGCATCAGAGGGACACCAGCCTACCAACTGTTGATGATGACTTGGTGTAGAGTCACTTGGATGGACTGGATGTGTTTAAGTCAGCAGGCGCAGATGAACTGCATCTGAGAGTACTGAAGGAATTGGCCAGTGTCATAGCAGAACCACTGGCATGGATAGCAGAACCACTGGCATGGCTATTTGAGCACTTGTGATGCTTGGGTAAGGTCCAGGAGGACTGGAAAAGGGCCAATGTGGTCCCTATTTTTAAGAAGGGGAGGAAGGAGGATCGCAGTAATTATAGGCTAGTCAGTCTCACCTCTATCCTTGGAAAGGTCTTTGCAAAGATTATGATGAATCGTATTTGTGGGAATCCAGCAGGAGAAATAATGCAGCAGAGCAACCAGCATGGATCTGTAGCAGGTAGGTCATGCCAGACCAATCTGGTTTTGTTTTATGACAGGCTCACTAAACATTTAGATGCAGGAGTAGAGGTGGATGTATTTTCTTGGATTTTAGCAAGGCCTTCAATATGGTATCTCATCCCATTCTCATAAATAAATTAAGAGGCTGTGACATAGATGTGTACACAGTCCAGTAGGTGGCAAATTGGCTGAGCAGTCACACCCAG
>NW_005843208.1:0-17197 GCF_000455745.1 Alligator sinensis
TTGAGGGGGGGCTCTGATGGGGGAGGGGTGGGCTGTGCCCTGGGAGGCAATCGAGGGGTGTCCTGTCCCGCTCCTGGGTCTCCATCTGCTGGTAGCTCCAGCCAGAGGCTGTGAGTTCGAGTCCCGGGTGTGAGGGTTTGCCAGGCCGCAACCGAGTCTAATTTAAACCTTAGCTGCAGGAGGTTGGTGTCTCGGTCAAGCGCCGCTTTCTCCTTTCCCCCCCCCTTCTGTTCTATTTTAGACCGTCACTCCCACTTTTTTAACTACTGGCTCTTGGCGGTGGTTGCAAAAAGTGGGATTCGAACCTAGCGCGCTGAAGGGTGGACACGACCCCTTGTTTGATTAATAGAGTGGCTTTAATAACTATACCACAAGCAAGCCGTAAAACTAAATGACAGGCGGGGGGGAAACAACTCCTTCCCAATATTCAGTAAACGAGCTGTCACAAAAGTCCAGTATCTGTTCGGTGCGATGGTGTCTCTCGCCAGTACAGGCAAGGAAGCGGCGTCAGCCTTTGCAGCGGCACCGGCGTGGGTGAGAGTGACCAGCTGGGTGCAGGTTGCAATGCTGCCGTGATTTTTTTTTTCTCTCTCACTTTTGAAGCCCGTTTTGCCAGCAACTCTGCGTTCCTTCTTCAACACTTGAATTGCATAGCTTCAAAGCGTTCCTCCTGGGTAGCTGGTCGATTGAAGTCCGAACAAAGCAGGTAGGGAGGGGCCGTCGTATTACAGTTGCTAGCAGATCAGATCCTGTTTTGGGTCATCCCGTTGCGCAGCGTGTTTTCTGCAAGTTTTTGATCCGTCTGGAGGTTACGCTTGGATCTAACGGGGTGGGTCTTGATTGACTGAATGCGACACCGTGGGGCATTGCCGCTGTTTGGGGTAATTGTTTGAACAGTGGGGCAGAGCCCCAAATTTTCTGAACCCGGTAATGGTTTGTGGAGACGCTTACAAAACCCCAAACATATTTCTCTCTGTTTTGAGAAATACGTTTTAATCAAGGGAGGATGCGTCAACAAGGAGGATACAGTCACAGAGGGAGATGCAGTTATTTATGAATGGTTTTACATAATAAGACATTGGGTACATTTGCAACTAGAGCAGGAGATGAGATCAATTGGGATTGCTTCATTTCGCATGGTGCCAGTCATGATCTTGCATTCTTGTGCAAGATGCACTGTTATTGTACTTCGGTCATTTAAATTTCATGCTTAGATCTGGCCAAGCTTTCACAGTCAGCCATGGTCAAGTCATTGTACTAAGGACCTGGAGTTTGCAAAGGGCATTTTTGCTCTGTGTCTGCATAAATGCACAAAAAGGAAGCTTTCCAGAAGTGGAAACTTGGACAAACGACTAGGGAGGAGTATAAGAACATTGCTCCGGCACACAGGGGTGAAATCAGGAAGGCCAGTTGCAACTGGAGTTGCATCTAGCAAAGGATGTGAAGTGTCAGATGAAGGGTTTCTACGGGGATGTGAGTAACAAGAAGATCAGGGGAAGTGTCTGTCTCTTACTGAATGGGGGAGGCAACCTAGTGAGCGTGTCTACACAAGACATTTACTGCAGTGCTGCCTAATAAGCTCCGCAGTAAAACGTCAGTGTCTATATGTGTGACACTAAACTAATTTACTCTGCTGCAACATAGTACTTGTATATACGAGCATTATCCTGCAGCGGAGTCCAGTATTCTGCCATAACACACATGTAGACTGTGACCGGGCTGACTGGGGCATGAGGATGCTTCAGTACAGGGGCTGCCTGCTGGCTAACTCCACACTGGAGCATCTTCGTGTCTCAGCCATCCCCTCTGCAGCACGTTGAGCTGGGTTGCAGCAGCCCTAGGCTGGCAGGCTGACTTCCCGGGTCCCCTGCCAGCTGGCGCTGCTCTGACCCGGCTCAACGTGCTGCGGTTCCAGGTGCACGTGTAAACACAACGCCTGGGAGAAATAAACTCTGGTGTGATACGTGCCGGAGTTTGTATCGCATTCATTGAACATCTAGATGTGCCCAGCGATGATGTGGAAAAGGCCAAAGTACTTGATAACTTTTCTACCTCAGTATTCACAGACAAGGTTAGCTCCCAGACTACCGCACCCAGCAGCACAGTTTGGGGAGGAGGTGAGCAGCCGACCACGGTGAACGAGCAGGCTACGGACTATTTAGAATCGCTGGACGTGTATGAGTCAATGGGGCTGGATGCAGTGCGCACGAGGGTGCTGAGGAAGTTGGCTGATGTGATTGCAGAGCTGGTGGCCGTCATCTTTGAAAACTGATGGCAATCAGGAGAGGACCTGGACAATTGGAAAAGGGCAAATGTAGTGCCCATATTTAAGAAAGGGAAGAAGGAGGGTCCAGGGAACTACAGACCAGTCAGCCTCACCTCAGTCCCTTGAAAGATCACGAAGCAGATCCTCAAGGAATCAGTTTTTAAGCACTCGGAGAAGAAAGTGTTTAGGAACAGTCGGCATGGATTCACCAAGGGCAAGTCATGCCTGACTAACCTGATTGTCTCTATGATGAGATGACTGGCTCGGTTGGTGTGGGGAGATGAGTGGATGTAGTGTATGTTGATTTTAGCAAAGCATTTGATACGGTCTCCCGCAGCATTCTCGCAGACAAGCTAAGGAACTACGGGCTGGATGAATGGACTGTAAGGTGGATAGAAAGCTGGCTGGATTCAATGGTTCAGTGTCTGGTTGGCAGCTGGTATCGTGTCAGTGCTGAGGCCAGTTTTGTTCAAAGTCTTCATCAGTGACCTGGAAGATGGGATGGGGTGCGCCCTCAGCAAGTTTGCAGATGACACCACGCTGCGGGAAGCAGTAGATGCACTGGAGGGATACTAGGATTCAGAGAGACCTCAACAAATTGGAGGATTGAACCAAAAGAAATCTCATGAGGTTCCAAACTCTCCATCCTTCAAGGCTTTTGAGACTCAGCTAGACAAAGTCTTGGCTGAGATGGTGTAGTCGGGGCCGGTCCTGTGTTGAGCAGGGAGTTGGACTAGATGTGACCTCCTGAAGTCCCTTCTAACGCTCACTCTTTTATGATTTTATGAAGTATCTGAGGGAGGTATGTTCTCCAGACTTTTCTTTCTCTTATGAGGAAGGAAGCTGTAGGTATTCAGAGCAGTCAACACATTTAACCAGGAGGTATTCTTGGTGTGCTTTTGTCCTTACCTGTTCCTACAAGAGTGGCCCTAACCTTCTTCAGTTAGATCATAAAATCTTCCCTTTTCCCAGTCGCTGTTTAAGTGCCAGTTGCAGTGTACACTGCAGGCATTTGGCTGAGATTATCCAAAATCTTCTATTTCTCCTCCCATGTGGGCTGTATTACTGAGCAGGTTTGTGCAAGATCCTTGTTTTACTTGGACGTCTTCCAGGAAACGTCAGGCCTGTTGTAAGTTAGCCTGGAGAGAGTGAAAAAATGACTTCTAAAATGAAGCTCGATAAAGTTATGAGCAGGATTATAATGCGTTAGTCTGTGTAAGCAGGGAACTGGACTCAATAGCTCCAGAGATCCCTTGTTGCTGCAGATGAGAGACATGATTTAATGTTTCAGTGCTTCAGCTCTGAATTACTGCGTGTGTGTCAAGTGCAAACCCCAGGCCACCAGCTAGACTCTGACTGCTTCAGTTGGTATCTAATCATGCTTTTATTTCCTCCTCAGTGTCCAAGAGCTTCACATTTATCAAATAACAATGAGGCAGGAGCTAGCTTGAGATGGGACAACTTAGCAGAGCTTAGGCATAGTATACTGGTACAGATAGTAGCCCTTTGACTTGGTTGGTGGGAGAGGGGAGTCATGTACTGATTGTGATTGAGTTTGGAGCGCACCCACCACTCTTCCAGGCTTGCCGCTAACCAGTAGACACAGTCCTCGTCCCAGGAGGGGTTTTGCACCTCTTCAGGCAGAAGGCAGGGCAGGGTGGCACCTTAGAGACTAATTGGTTCAAAGAGGCATAAGCTTCCATAGGCAATGGCCTGTTTCACCTATGAAAGCTTATGCCTGTCTGAACCAGTTTCCAGTCTGCCCTGTCTTTTGCTTGTCTTCAGAGTACCTGTTCAGGTAAGCTCCAAACTCCCACTTTTGTGGTCTTGGGTTTGTCACTGAATCTCTCTGAGCTTCAGTTCTTCATCTTCTTTGTCACTGATCGGCAGATACTTCACTGCTGCAGTGCCGGGTGATAATGCAAAACCCCAGAAGAGATTACACCTCCCTCCCTCTGTCTTGTTTAGACTGTGTAAGCTCTCTGGAGCAGAGGCTCCCTTGCTCCTAGTGGTTACAGCATCCAGCCTGACAGAGCCTTGAGTTCTGTTGGGCTCTTTTATTATTTTTATGGAAGTACAGTCTTTCTTTAGCCACTGGTGTCACTGTGTCTATCAGTTCTGCTGTTTCCCAAAATAATCAGCTAGGTTCCCTTCCTAGCCTCAGTATTGCGCAGCATAGGACAGGTGGAGGAAGAGAGAGAGAGTTCTTTAAGAATGAAAAAGGTCATAGTAAAGCCATAAAACATGGCAGGGTGATTTGAGAGCTGCTTCTAGTTGGTTGTGGACTTAACCAGTCGGACTTATTCCCCCCCACCTCCTTTTTGTAATTTTTCTGTATTGTGTCGTTTTTTTGTTTGGTCCCAGCTAAGGAGACTGGACTGCCTTTGGCCTTTCTCTTTAAGGTAAGTATCCTGGAAGTAGGGAGCTGATCTGCTTTTATATTAGTGTTCTTTGAAACTCTTAATTGAAGTCATTCGTGCTCCTCTGCTGTAAATGCTCCAGGGTTCGATCATCATCATAGTTTATTTGCAGTTGGACCTGGAGGTGGAGGAAGGACTTCACTACCTTCTTGAGGCCCTTCCTGCCCTGTGGGTCTGTGCTTTGGCACAGTAGGAGCCCCGTGCTCTGTCTCCCGTTCTATGCTTTTGCACTCTAGGCAGCCTGCAACCTGGGATAGCAAAGGTGAGGAGACTGCCACTTATATTAAAAAATGCCTTACATTTGTAGTGGCAAGGTGTGAGCCTGCTTTTACTGCTGTGGTGGTGCTGAGATGCCCTCATGTCTAATGGGATTTGGAGGGAAGTGGGGTGTGTGGAAATGTGTCCAACACACGCTAGTCCGAAAAGATAACCTGCTGGCCAGGGTGAAGAAAACCCTGCCCCATGCTCTCCACTGTATCTTGGCCAAAGCCAAAGCATTGGGCATGGGCCAGTAAGTGCTCTGTCTCCAGTGTGTTTGTTAGCGCACTGATGGCTCCTCAGAGCTCAGTCTAAAGGCAATGCAGACACCATGAAAATATCTCACTCAGAACAGTGTTAACTAGAATGAGGGTGGGAAGGGATCTTAAGAGGTCACATCCCAAGGGAGGTGGTGCTCTCCCCTACCCTGGGGGTCTTCAAGAGGAGGTTAGATAGGCATCTAGCTGGGGTCATCTAAACCCAGCACTCTTTCCTGCCTATGCAGGGGGTTGGACTCGATGATCTATTGAGGTCCCTTCCGACCCTAACATCTATGAATCTAGTCCAACCCCCTGGTCAAAGCAGGACCAGTCCCAACTACATCCCAACCAAGGCGTTGTCTAGCCAGGGCTTCAAAACCTCCAAGGAAGGAGATGCCACCACCTCTCTGGGTAATCTGTTCCAGTGCTTCACCACCCTCCTGTTGAGAGAGGTTTCCCAAATATCCAACCTCAACTTCCCTTACTGCAACTTGAGCCCATTGCTCCTTGTTCTGTCACCTGCCACTGCTGAGAACAGTGAGACCTGTTCAGACCTGTCTGCAACAGAAGTCCCAGTGTGGGGAGAGGGGAGGGAAGGAGCATTATCTTGGTACTTCACAGGTACTTAGGGTAGGGCAGTGGGTTTGTAAACCTCTAGGATCCCAGGATAAAAAACTTTGTCCTGTGATAAACTGGTTACATTTTTATTTATTTATTTATTTATTTTTTGCTTCAGACTTGGTAGCCTTACTTCTTTTCTCTGGATTAACTTTTTGCAGACAGGGCTGAATGCTGGAGAGCATAATGCCAAGCTTCCTGGTGATGACATTGGGAAGACAACTCCCTTAAGGTATGTCTGCCCAGCAAAATGAAGGTGTGGTTGAAGTATGTTGGTGTGCTGGGGTTAGCTTGATTTTTAGCTAGCACAAGTAACAAAAGGAGTGAGAACATGGGACTTAGCATGTGCTAGCAAGTAGAGCATGTCCTGAGGATGCCAGAAGGGTTGGTACCCTTGCTGGTAGCATATGCCAGAGTTCACAACATTGTGCTTCCACTGCTGTTGTTACTCATACTAGCTAGATTATGTTAGCACATGCCACAGTCGCACCTTCCTTTCGCTGTATGGGCATATTCTGTGTTGGAGGAAATCTGCTGTGTTGCCATTGGCCTTGCTAAATGGAAAGAAGAGGTAGAACAGCTTTGTGGAGCACTGTGCAAGAATTCCCTGACTGTAGGTAGAGCTCATCATGCCTTGCCTCATCTCACACCTCACCTGCAAAAGAAAAGCTGGAGAAGGAGGCTGAGAAGCCACTACTTTGTCAGGACATTTGAAGCTCTCACTTGTCACCCTGTCCTATGGAAAAGAGGTAAAAGGCTTGACCAACAATGGTGCTTCTTGATTTGCCATCTCTTGGTGCATCCAAGTGGGTGGGTTGCAGGCCACAGTTTTTCAGAGCCTTAGTGAAACTCAACTGAAAAGTGCAGCAAGTCTGTCCTGATTCAATACAGATTACTCTTTTGAAGGAGGCTGAGCCAGTTCAAGCGTGGCTAAATTAATGGGGCCAATTTGACACGTAGTGCTAAACTTGGGCCCTCTGCTTTTTCCCATAAGTAATTGGGCTGTGGTTGCAGGGAGATTTTTCTCCTTAATCTGGGCTGGGTGAAGTGCTGTGCATTATGAAATAAGGATGTCAATGTGGTATTCTGTAATTTCTAAAGTCTTGTATTTCTGTTCTGTGTTGTATTTTAAATTCTGTTCTAGGCCAGTTGTAAGGTATCTGTTTTCAAAGCATAAAAGTGCTCCAGAAACACCAAGAAGGGAATGCTTATTTTGTTGCTCTGTTGTGCACTCTTGCTGCTCATGGGATTCTCCTGAGATCCAAGCTGTAGATATGGGTATTTATAGTAGCACTCTTTTTGCTGGATGTAAGGAAACTTCCCAATCAGATTTAGCCAGCAGATTTAAAGGGACACGGTCAGAGATGGAAACCAGTATTAAGAGATTGGGGGAGCCTTACCCGCTGTTAAAAATACCACTGGATTTTGTTGCTGTTAAGAGTCAGAGATCTGATTTTCTCTTTTGGTAGTCTGCAGATTTGATTTTTGCCTTGCTGTTGTCCTGGGAAATGCACATGGTGTGAGCATACTCATTCTTCGTATTGGATTCCACTTCCAACTCCACATTCACTACCTCGGTGTTGCTAGTGAACGCTGCACCTGGATAAATAAAACAAGTGGGGAAAGTGTAGCTGATGCATATAGAACTGGCTTTGATAACGTCCAAGTTTTGGATCAGACTGGATCTGACCCCTTCTTAAAGAGGCATGTGAGAAATTCGGGTTAGTGCATCTCTCCAGTTGGTAGGTTTGGGGCCTTAGAACTGAACTTACATGCGAGTCTTTCTGATGGCAGTGAGCTCCTTTGAATATTGTATGTGCGCTTACAGGTGCTCTTGTGCTTAAGGCACTGGATGGTGACTTAGGGGAGACATAGGTTCCATTCCAGCCTCAGCGGCTGAGGACTTGCATGGCCTTGGTCAAGTCACTTATCCCTGCTCCTTAGTTGCCTGTACTGAGTTCTCTTGGGGATTGTTGCTGTTCCTGAGTTACTTGTATTTCTTGCATACTGGCATTTCAGTGTGCCCTTGAGGTTCAGGCCTCATGCCATGATGGCTTTCTTGGGATAGAAATACTTACTTCTCTTACACTGTGGGTGCCAGCTGGCACCTGGTTTGAGTCGCCTGTAATCACATTAATAGGTCTCTCTTGAGCTTAGACCCTTCACTTCTGTTCCCTCCCAAAGGCACCACCGATGGTAATTAGTAAGCAGATTCCTTAAAACAGTAATTTGAGCGCACAAGTGTATCTTGAACAATAGCTAGCACAGAGGTGGCTCTTCCCTAAGGCTTACCTTGCTCTGTCTGGGCGGACAGAGTCCTTTGAGCTTTCTTCATAAAGCTTGTACAGGCAGTGGCCTACAGTTCACCTGTCTCCCCTTCTGCTGCCTCCAAAAAGATTCCTAAATGCTTCATGGTCTTTTGACCTCTAGACCCCAGCTTGGAAAAACAAAGCTCACAGTGTATTGGAGGAGAGATGCACAGGACCTTTGAAGCGAGTAGCAGGCTTCTGTTTTTCTAGTTGTATGGGGAACTGTTATGTTGCCTTTCTGCATGGCTACTGAATTATGTATTATCAGTCTAAAACATAAGATGGGTGCATTCACACAGGAAGGCCTCATAATGCAGTATGGAAGAGCTGTCTAACTGACTTGTCACACGAGGGCTCTACAATTATTGCACAGCAATGCCTACAGCATTCACCTATGAATACTAATAAGTAGCAATAGCGATCGCTTATCTTCTTTTTTTCATGTGGATAAATACAGCAAAGCCAGCTTTGTCCAAATCTGTATAGTATGCTTAAGATACCAGATTGTGCCTTCACTTCTCCATCCATAAACTGGAGTGTTTTTGCTTCTGGGGTATTTTTAAAGCTCGATTGGTTGGTATGGAAAAAACCCTTTGAGAGCTTCAGCAAGAACATGTTGTGCAGAACAAGGCAGAAAACACTGTACGAGCTGCTCTCTGAGGATCTTGATGAACTCATTAAACCTCCAGGCTCCTGTGAAATAGGTGGAAGTGTCCTTGTTCTTGTAGGCTGATCTGATAGAGGCTACAGCTTGGTCAGCCTCAGCCGTGAGCATCTTCAGAGCCATGACCAAAATTTAATCCTGTGGTCCAACCAGGCATCCATCGCTGAACACAGCCTTCTGTTGGCAGCTCTCCACATCCTCAGCCAGCACAAGACGAGTAGCTAGGATGAACGGGGAAAGGAAACTGTGTCTCTGAAGGTTGTTGCTTGCAGTAACTTGGGTGGGCAGCCTCTGTGTAGGCTAATGCAGCCTCAATTTGTGCTCTCGGCTGGCTTTGGCATTGGGTCCTGCCCTGCAGACAAAGGGTGCCCGAGAGCTTTCCAGCTTCTCTGGGTTGTGCATCCTGTTGGCACAGTTTTCGGACACCCCTGTGAGAACAGTAGGGAACAGACCTTCCCTCTCTTTGGATTTCCCCTGTCATTGGGAGGCAGCTGGACTCCTTTTGGGCACTGCAGGAATGTGCATGCATTTCCAGCAGCTGTTTCCAATGGGTATGCTTGGCCTTAGAAAGGGAGGATTGTTGCAAAGGCCTGCGCTTCTGTTGGCAGTGAAGAGGTTAACCACTGAGGTGGCCTGGCTTAAAAAGCCTTTTCCATCCTCCTTTACTTTCCAGATGCTTTCCTCGTCACTGGGTTTTAGCATCCTCCGTCTTCATCTCACATCGGCCAGGTCCTTTCTAACGCCCATGTCTCTGGCTCTGTGCGGAGAGTCAGAGTTGGTAGCTTAAGAGATGTTCCAGCTAAAATGATTTCTGAGATGAGCTGTGCCAAGCAGGGCACATGGGGCCTGGCTGTATAAAGCCGTGCATTGAAGGAGACTTGCCCCTGGCCAAGCCATCTCGGAGGATAGTTTATGTGGTCTGCACTGGAGCGTGTACGGGGCTCCATTGCAGCCTGGAAGTGGCGATTTGCAGGGGTCCTTGAGCCCCTTCGTTGATGAGAGCTCTGCACAACGGCACGGCGCAAAGGGGATCATCTCTGTATTTAGCCCTACATCTCTGATCACAGAGGCTGCAGGGTGGGGGTTGGCAGTCGCTCTCCGTAGGCTGGGTCCTGTGACTAACACAGCTACCTTTTAATATTTGTGTGGCGCCGTGCCCGTGCCGAGCTGGCTCGCTTTCTCCCTCCTGCAACGCCAAGGTATAAAACAGTCACCGAAGCGAATGCGTCTCCGTGGAGGGAAGAGGCTTCACGGGGGCAGATGGGGCTTTCTGACAATGCGCCCATTTAGTAAGACGTTCCAGTCCCGAATCGGTGGCAGCTTGCCACAGGCCGAGGCTGGCTTTTTGTGCCGTGCGCCTTTAAAGAAAGCAGACTCCTTGCTGTGACGTCTCTCTGGCTCCCGGCCAGGAAGGGGGGGACCATCTCCTGCCAGCCTGAGAAGAAAACCAACAACTTTTCTGTTGTGTGTGGTTTCTCTTTTTTTTTTTTGTCTCTTTCACCGGTTTTAAATGCTAATGGCGGATTCAAAACCTTACCCAGGTTGTGGCTTTTAGAAGTCTGGTAAGGCCTAAACAAAGACTTTATCTTTCTTGTTTGTTTAAACCCGGGTGGGGAGGGGGAGCGTAAAATCCTCTTCGGGCTCCAAAGTCGGGCTGGCTTGGCCGGATTTTTTTCTTTTCCCGCAAAATCTGCAGGGTCGGAAACCTGCGTGTCCTTCAAGGTGCAAAGAAATAACTAAACTCCGAGGGCGACAGGCCAAGTTCGATTCGCCAACATCCGGGAGTTTGGGCTTTCCCGTGGGGAGGGCGTATTTTGTTTCCTCGCTAGCAGTCTTGGTGTCTTTCTGCGTAGCGGCGGTTGGGGCGATCCTTTCATCCAGCTGCTGGGGGCTGGGATGGATGCGGACCCGGCGCGGGGCTGGTGGGGGGGATGTGGGATTGTGCATTGTCTGTTCATGACCCAAGTGGGGAGTGCTCCAGTTCAGACGAGTAGCTCTGAGCTTTCTTCAGCAGGCCCACACCCCCCGTTTCCTTTCTCAACTGAGCCCCAGCTCAGAGGCGCAGAGAAATCCATGGCGTGAGCAGAGAGGCGACATAAGCAATCAGGCAGGCTCGTCTCCTCCCTGGGCTGTGGTTTTGAGTCCAAAGGAGCTTGCTTGCGTAACGCGGTATTTTGCCTGTTGTAACTGCGGGGAGAAGTGGCAGGGGACAATGCCGTGTCAGGGGCAAGCCATGGTGGCCCGGGCTTCTGCTGCTGTCGCTGTCATCTATCAGTTCTCTCGTGTTCCTACCAGCTTGGGGTCTCGCTCCTCTTTGTATTCAGCTGGGATGCGTTCTTTGAGCTTTGAGTGTCAGCACAGGATGCGTACTTAAAAAACACTTAGCAGCAAACCTCACGGCAAGACTCAGGTCCTTGTCATGTTACGTCTTGAAACCTTGTTCCGCACCTATCAGCAGAAATGAAATTCCCTTTCCCTCTGGCACTCTTGAGCTCCTGATCTGCTCCCTCCACCTGGAGGAAGAGAGCAGCTCCTTTGCAGATCCACTGTGCCTGCCTAAAGCCTGCCGATGGCTAGCACAAGGCATATTGCCTGCTCTGGAAGGAGTAAGCAGGTGTTGAACTGTTTGTCAAGCCTCAGCAGTGCCATCTGCCAGCTCTGACAAGATGCGGTGGTCTGGGCATGAGGCTGGGATCCAGGAAGGCTGGCATTAGCATCCTAGCTTGGACACTTGACTTCCTGCTTAGTCCTGGCTTGTCTTATGGGTCTGTTATCATGGCAGCACCTAGAAGCCTCCCCCAGGCTGGGCCCTGCTGTGCCATTCTACTGGGGTGTCCATTCCCCAAAGGGCTTACAACAAAGCCAAGGTGCTGAGGGGCTAAGCTGTAATTACCAGGGTGTTTCATTTTTGCCTCGTTTTCTGGTCCGAATAATAGAAGTAATGCTTGAATTATTGGAAATGGTGGGTGTTTTAAGTCACAGTTTTCAACTTTTCCTTCTGAAAGTCAAGTACCTTGATGCGAAGGGTCTCGATGTTCCACTGAAGTGAATGGGAGAGTTGGGTATTTGGCAAAGCAAAGCGAAGCAATTAGAAAAACAGTAGCCTTCAAATTTGCTGGTAGAAAATGGAGAGCTCCAGAGCCCCAAAACATGCTTGGGTGCCCCGCTTCCAGCCCTGTCATTGTGCCCGGGCACTTGCACAGCTCCTGGATAGCCTGGGACTCCTGTCAAGTGGAGTCGAAATTGGGCTCTCACGGCCCTTGGAGTCTTTGCTGCTTGAGGTCCAGGGCTATCCAAAGCCTCCCCTCTTGCATGAGCCACGCTGGCCATCAGAAGATACTGGTGTTTGCTTCTGCCAATCTGAGCTGGGCTTGAACAAGCCAACGCGTGTCCTGGATATGCAGCAGGTCCTACCTCCTGCTTCCACCACCTTGAGCTTTAGGAATTTAGGCAGTAACAGATGGTAGGATCCCTCCTCGGGTCCCTTCACTAGACTGATCTGCCAAACGGTGTCATAATGCTAGGGCTTGACCTCCGAGCAGCCACCCACCCCATAGCCAGCGTGAGATCTTCCCCGGTGACAGGCGGCTAACCCAGGACTTTGTGCAGCAAACCCAGATTTTTGCATTTCTAAGAGAGCTTTCCCTAGGGGAGTCGAGCGTGAGGCAGTACTGTGCTGCCTTCTCAATACTGCAGACAGGCCACCTCGTTATCCGTGCTGCTGCTTCCAGCTCTGCCAAGCAGCAGCTGAGTTGAAATGATCCATTTTGATGCCATTCTCAACAACTGGACAGCAGCAAAATGTCAAGAATGGCCTGGACTTTGTGCTTCTTAGAGAAAGATGTTCCTCACAGTAGCTCCCCAGGTGGTTACTTGGCAGAGGCATAGAATAGAGGGTCTCCTACCTCTTAAAGAAAAATGATGCTGAAAAAGGTGGGACCCATGGACTATTGCAATCAGGCACCTGCTAGGCTGAGGCTCTAGGGAGAGCCCCCCTCAACAGGCCCAAAGGCAGGTACCTGCTACAAAGGGCAGCACCTTCTAAGGAGAAGCTGGGTGTGCCATAGGGCCTGGCCTGTTCCCCGGGAGGCTGGTCCTGGATTTACTGAGGTGTGCCTCTTACCCAGGGGCAAGCAGTTATTTTGGGCAGAGGGCTGCTTACTTGAGTTTCGGCATGCCATCGAGGGCCACACGACAGGCAGCCCAGGTCAGATTAATATTATTTTTCTAAATTTTTTAGGGGCCCTGCAGGCCGGATAGGATGGCCTGGTGGGCTGCATCCGGCCCCTGGGCCACATTTTGCCCACCCGTGCTCTTACCTGTTTAGCTAGTGGCTTTAGTCCTCTGGTTAGTTGGTCTTTTGAACCTAGTGGAAAGGGTGCTACGACAATGGGTTCATGGTGGTAGGAGCCTGGACTTGATGGCCCTGGATTTCCCTTCCAGTCTCATGTTCCTAGAGCTACTTGCACATCCCAGATACTGGGCAATCCTGCTAATCAGTCCATTCTCCTAAAACTCTGCAGGGCAGTCCGAGAGCTATGCATGTCTGCCCACAAGGTGCTCCGTTGTCTTGCCAGCCGGCCTATAACAGCGTGGCAACCCCACAGGAAGCAAAGGTCGCTGCCCAGGAGATGCCGCAGCAGCCTGGCCAGGTCGTGCCGTGGTACTGGGGCAAAGAGGCAGTCGGGTCTGGCCTCCTGGAGCTCCGGCTGTGTGCTTGGCCTGCCACCCAGAACACTGAGCTGTCAAATGTTTCTCTTCTGGAGCAGCTGCTTTGTGCTGGCCCCAGGTGGGGAGGGAATGGAGGCGGCTGCATGCTGGATGCTTAAGTGATTGGCTCCCCATGCCTGTTTTGGGGGCGGCTGTCAGGCCAGGGTGCCTTCTTGCCACGGGGACTGCCATGCAGGGCAGTCTCTGTTTCCTTATGGGGAATCAGTAGGGCAAAGTGGGGAGGAGTTTGTGCTTTCTGAAATGTGAGAAGAGAAGAGGACCATACAGGAGCCCTTTGGTCTCTGGTAGGAGCTGGTTTCCCCTTGGCCAGGGGTAGCGCTCAGCCTCCCAGAGAGCCCCAGGGGAGAGAGATCCAGAGGGAACCTTCAAACCCCCCTAGTCTTGGTTTGGGAAACCTTTTACTGGTGAGGGGCTCTGCCTTGGCTAGGGAAAGCCTGGGATATGCTTATGGCTTAGCTTCTACTTGAGCCTGCAAGAGGCTGGGCAGCGGCAGGTGAATGCATTTTGATGGATGTATCTGGCGTGGCCGGCCTTGGGTTTTGGAGGGAAGGCTTGCATCTTGCAGTGACCCTTGGTAGATGTCTCCAGGTCTGGGTGAGCCCCCAAATGTTCTTGGGATGCTTCCTACCAGCCCACCTGTGCATTCAGAGGACGCGGCCCTAAGCCATGCTGGCATGAGGGTTCAGTGCTGCTTGGGGTACGTGTGAGGAGCCGGGTCCACGGCACTGCTGGTCTTAGCACGGAGGGAGTTTTGCCAAGGAGAGTCAAAGCACGTGAACGTCCGTGTCTCTCCATGCCGCTGTGCAGTGTCCTTTGCCTCCTCTGTCGCGGTCCCAGCTGGGGAGGAGGGACTGTCGAGTCAGCTGAGATCCCGACAGCTTGTGGTTGCTCGAGGTCCCATGACCCTTTCAGCGGGAGCTGGTTGTTAACACCAGCATCCTGCCAGATTCCGGCATGGATAATTGCATTCTGCTGACCTGGATTCCCTCTGCGCCCTTTCTTAACTTGTGCAGTGTGGTGGAGCATGGCCCTGTGCTGTTCAGCACCTGCTCCATTGACTCAGGGCAAAGGGATCCCCCTGAGCCTGCCTCCTATCTTGTTAGGACCATTGTGAAGCCTGGAACTGCTCCCACTCCTTTCTTCCCCAGCCCCGAACTGGCGAGTTCTCAGAGGTGAGCCACACGCTCCACTTTGTTTCCACATTGTTTGCGGTTATGTTTTCTTAGCTCCAGTCCAGACCCCTGGGGCTTCCAGATACTGCGAACCACCAGCTTTGCTTCCACACCCCGGCAGGCCCAGATAGACTAATCACAAAGGCAGGATCAGCTGCTGCTGTGCTGCCAGCTCCTGTGCTGAGAGTCTGCCATACCGAAGTGAAAGCGGTTTCTCCTGCTGCAATTGAACAAAACTGCATCTGGGGAGAAAACCAGCAGAGGCAAAGAGGGGTAGGGAGAGCTGGAAGGGGCTACTGCTGGCCGAAGCCATCCCTTCTGCAGTCCAGCCCAGTGGCCAATGAGGGGAAGTGCCTTCCATGTGCCCCCCTCATTTGAGCAGGGGGCAGGAGACCATTGCTGCTGCTCTGGCTACCAGCGCAGGAAACCTGTCTGTTTGTTTAAAGCCAGGCATTTGAGGCCCTTACTCCACAGGCTGGAGGGACAAACCCAGCAGGGGACTGCGTTCTTCCCTCTGGATTAAAACTAGGAGGTGTAGGGGTGCAGGGTGTGAAAGGAGCCCAGCTTCAGTGCTGGAAGGTGCTCCAGAGTGACTCATTGCACTGTTGTTGCCCTTGGGACCCCAAATGGGAACTTTTAGCGCTTTAGGATGCACTGGTCTGCTACATGGAGCAAATCCCAAATGTCCTCTCCTTACAGAGTGGGCAGGCTCTGTCTGTTGCCCAGAACAAGGAGATGGGCTCAGCCTAAGTTTAAGGGCTGGAACAGGAGCCTTTAAAGCAGGGGTGGCAAACTCAAGTGGCCTCACGAGCTGGCTGGGTGTTGCTGGGCCGGATTGGACCAGACCCCCTGTGCAGCCTCTGGCGCTGGGTCCAGTTTGTGCTACTGACCCAGAGTGTGTGCTGCCCGTGGTGCATGGGCTGGATCCAGCACTGCATGCATCACGGGGTCAGTTTGGGGTGCCACATTCAGCTTGGGCCTCTATGCTGTGTGCAATGCTGAATCCAGCCCACAAGCTGCAGGCAGCACATGCCCTGTGCCAGCTGTGGGGGCCACGTGCAGCATGGCCCAGACCGGTGCCTTGTGCTGCCTGCCATGCCAGGTACAGTCCATGGGCAACACACACCCCATGCTGCCTCCCCTTGGCTGGAGTCCTGGGGTTCACTGTGCATGTGGGGCCAGCTTCGGGTGGGCACTGCCCATAGCATGCAAGCCGAACCCAGCACTGCACATAGCACAGGGGGTCTAGGGTGAGGGCTGCACACGGTGGCCCCTGCATGCAGTTAATAGGATGGGGGCTGGTACATGGGGTTGCTCCAGCAACCCATGGGCTGGATCTGGCTCACAGACCGTGTGTTTGACATCCCTGATCTAAAGTGATTATAAGTGAAAGACTGAGAGATGGCTAGTGGAACAAGACTTACTGTATTTACTCCATTCCGAGATGAGGGTTTTTCCCCCCTTTAACATGGCAGGGGGAGAAGCCCTTTGTCTTGGAATCGAGCATGAGGCAGTGCAGATGAAGGCTCCTGCTCTGGCCCTGGCCCTGGCCCTGGCCCTGGCCCTGGCCCCAACCCTAGCAAATCCTTTGAGGTTTTGCAATGTCCTGGTTGTGTTCCTCCAAAGCCCCTTTAGTCTTGGGCTGTAAGTGATCACTTGCGGGAAATACCTATATCTGGAGTCCTGTGCCCAGTTTTGGGTCCCCCACTACAGAAAGGATGTGGACATATTGGAGAGAGTCCAGTGAAAATGGCTGGGGGACATGACTGGTGAGGAGAAACTAGGAACTGGGCTTATTGAGTCTGAAGAAGAGAAAGCTGAGGGGGATTGAACAGGGGGGTTGCAAAGAGGATGGAGCTGGACTGTCCTCAGTAGGGGCGGATGACAGAACAAGGGGCAATGGGCCCAAGCTGCAGCAAGGGAAGTTGAGGTTGGATATTAGGGAGAATTTTCTCACTAGCAGGGTGGTGAAGCACTGGAACAGGTTACCTAGAGAGGTTGTGGACTCTATCATGGATGGTTTTTAAGACCGTCTTAGACAAAGCCTTGGCTGGGATGATGTAGTTGGGGCTGGTCCTGCTTTGAGCAGGGGGTTGGGTTAGATGTGACCTCCTGAGGTCCCTTCCAGCCCTCATTTTCTTTGGATGATCCAGAGGGCAGGTCTGCATGTGGTGCCCAGCATGCTGCAGGCCTCCTCTTATCCTTGTGCTTGTATCTTAACCAAAAACCCTGCAGCTTGGACTGGGTTTGTTCTCCAAATCCTTGGCAGCATCTTCAAGCCCTCAGCACCAGAGTAGGCCAGGGGAGACGCTGGGGGCAGGTTCCCCACTTGGCTGGCAGATCCAAATCTGTGAGTTGCTGGATCCTAAATTTGGAGGGGCAAAATCAACCGTGGTGGATAGGCCCCAGGCCCTGCTAGAACCCTCAGCTACGGTGCTGGGGCAGATGTGTCAGGTCTTGCACAAAGGCTCCTTGCAGGACACTTGTCCTTGGCTTTCC
>NW_005843208.1:17207-33244 GCF_000455745.1 Alligator sinensis
GACTTGCCAGTCTGCAAGGTGACCAGCAGAAGGTGGCATTTGGACAGCCTGGCAGTCGCTCCCCTTCGAACCAGCTGTTCCACAGGTTCAGGTTCAGGGCTTTGCTTCCCCTCTGTCCTGTGTGTTCAGCTTGTCTGGGAGCTGCTTGGGGCAGGGACTGCCGCCTCCTCTTTCAGCATCTGGTTCTGTGCTGTGCTGGTGTACGTCGGCCCCTTGGGACTTCCATAATAGACATGATTAATAGCTGGCTTGCGCCACAGAGAGCAGCGAGACAACCTGAAATAATAAACAGACTATTCAACATTCGTGGCTTTCAGCTGAGTCCCAACTCTCATAGAAATCGTAGGGTCCAGGCATTTTTTTAATTGCTATCTGAGCTGCATTTCAACCTGAGAATTTAGGTCATCAGACTATAATTGCTTTGCTGTTGTCAATTAGATGGGGACTCTTTTTCTCTCTGTCTAAACTGTTGTAAAATTGTTATGGGTGGTTGAAACACCCTCTTTCCTACCCCCAGAAGTGTGTACACTGTGGGTTGGATGAAACTGTTCCCTCTTGACTAGCCCATGTGGAAGATAGGAAATAAATAACTGGCAGTGTTTAGTATTAGCAGCTGGAGCCAGGGGCCTGCAGGCCGGCAGACCGGGGCATCATTTCCAGTTCTACGTCATGTAACCACTCCCAGCATCTTTCCCCGCCTGTAAACCGGACTGCTGTGTTCTCAGCAGGTTTCACAGCAGTGGGAAAGCGCAGGGCTAATGCCAGCCCTGTGTTAGCTTCTCCTTTGCCAGAGTCGGTGCCTACTGTCAAGCACTGCCTGGATATGAATCTTGTTGCTGCATTTAGGCTTTAACAGCTCTTTTTCTTCTTGGCCCTTCTAGGTGCAGAGGGTAAGCTGGCAGCGTTGCAAGGATGCCTCTTCACACCTCGAGAGCCACGGCTCTTCTTGCCTGGGTAAAGTGTCCCTGCTTCTTTTGGTTCTTGCCTATTGGTCTTTTGGCCTTGTTTGCTGCAGTTTCTTCCCCCTGGGCTCTGCTGGGGAGGGGCCTGGGGGACCTTTCTGCAAAGCACTGGGCAAGGGGTATTCATTTGAAGGAGTCTCTTTGTGACTGCAATGGGAGGGTCCTGGCAGGGGTTGATCCTTCCTGCTGGGTGTTGTTACCTTCTGGCTGCTCCCTGCGAGGCTGCTAAGTTCTAAAGACATGATATGGCAGGAAGTGAGGGTGTGGGGCAGAGTTTGCTCGCAGGTCCAGTTGGAAATCCTGGGCCTCCAGGCTGGGGTGGAGACTGAGAGCTCAGTGCTTAAGGTAGAGTTGGAGGTTAAAGGGAATGTGGTCAGGGCAGAATAGGTGTAAAATGAGGCAGGGGTTCTCATGGGCACACCCAAGCAGTGTCTGAATTGACTTGAACCTCCATGGAGAAACAAATGAGGGTCTGTATTGGTGTCTTGGCTTTGAGTTGACCCACGTTTGACCACAGAGTGCAAAGCTACCAGAGCCAGGAGCTGCGCTGGCTCTTCTCCTTCCAGATAGATGGTCTCGGGCTTGGTTTTGGGGATGGAAGCAGGGTTTGAAAGAGACTGCCTGATGCCCCAGAAGCTGCATGTTCAAAGCCAAGGTGTTTCACAGAGCAGGCAGGTGCTGGTAGCCCTACGCTGGCTTTCTGCTGGGATCCAGGTTTTTGATTGTCCTGTCGCATCCCCAGATCAACAGTCTGAAAGTTGACAGTGCCCTTGATGACCTGGCACAGCTCCAGGACTGCAGCGTCTTCATCAAGATCATTAACAAACTGTGAGTAGAAAAGAGCTACCTGGTCCTCCCTCGAACTGCCTGGCAGGACTCTAACCAAGCGAGTGGGGTTGGCAACTTTTTAGAGTGGTGGGCTGCTATGCCTGCCTCCATAACACCCACCCTCCTGCTGCCTGCACCACCTGTACTATGTGCCGCTGGTTCTCATCCCCAGAAGCAGTGGGTAACAGTGAATTCAGTACTGTGGAAGGCAAGAGAGAGCAGCCAGGAAGGCTTCAAAGGGGAATAGCAGTAGGGTTAAGGAGGACATGCCGAGCTTTGCTGCATGCTGCTGATTTTCCCTAAGCTGTGGCAGCCTAGATCCAGCCCACAGGCTGTAGGTCACCAGCCCCTGATCGGGATGGTTTTAGTCTACCATCCACTGGCACGGCATCTGAATGCAAAGCCCATGTGCCACAGGAACAGGCTTAGAGCGTGCCTGGGTTATTTGGGAGGCCTACGAGCAGCCCCTTTGCTCCAGGAGAGAGAGGACTGTAGGCCTAGCCCGAGGTGGTCCAGTGCACCCTAAAGTTTCTCAAAAGCAGGGTCTGACTTTGGGAGGTTCCTCCTGGTTGCACTTCCAAATGCACCAGTGTTGTGTCCCTACTCTCCCTTCATTCTTCACTTGATTTATAAATCCAGTCTCCATTGAAACAGAACCCATCAGGCAGTGCTAAGGAATCCCACTGAGGCACAGCTCCATTCAGAGCAGCTGTGTGTAGACGATGTGGTGGGACTCTGACCGTGCTTCCAACTTCAGCACAGACCTCCTCAACACGCAAACAAAAGGGTGGGCTGCCAGCTGCGGACCCAAGAGCACTCCTGCATGGCTCATTCCTTCTCATGCATCCTGGAGGGATCCAAAGGTCCTACGTGCCATGGCCTGTGCACTTCCATGGGCTGCAGCTGTGCAATGATGCCGAGGGCAAGGACAGAGCGTGGAACTATTACATCATCTAATGACAGAGTGCCCCAAAGACCCCAGCTCACTCCCACAGTTGCTGTCTCTGACGTGTTGCATGGTCCCAGACTTGAGCTGTAGAAGTTGCCCCAGGTGAATGCAGAAATCCAGGAGGGGTGGATGGAAAAGACCCATGCACCAAGTTGGTGCCTTCTTGTCCTAGTCCTGGCAGCGACCTGGAAGCCCAGAAGCTGCTCTTCCGCCTCCACCTGAAAGGGGTGGCTTGTGGCAGCTCTGTGGCTGTTGAGTCAGCTGTCAGGAGATGGCCTGGCTCCTCTCCACCAGTGCATTTCAAGCTGCCCCTGGGAATGCCAGGCCTGCTGCTGCCTCATGTCTGTGGGACTCCAAGGCCTCTAGCGTGCTATGGGCTCTGTATGCCATTCCAGCACTGAGCAGTGCTTGGTTCTCTGGGGAATGTGGGGGGAGGAGGTGACATGGCTTTGGAGAATGAGCTCGCAGCAGTGGCTCGTCCAGGCACAGCTTTTACTGCCTGTGAGCCGGATTATAAAAAGCCTTTACAACATAATGGAAGCTGGAATTGGAATTGGGCGCGCTCAAGCACTGAGTCGCATGCAAGAGCTGAAGCAGAGAGGAGCCGTGCGTGGAATGGGAGGCTGTTATTCCTAGTTGGGCACCGCCTTGCATTGCAAATTCTTCCTTTGGGAGCCTTGGTGGACGCCTGTCTGCTATAATTATCCCTTGCTGCGTAACAAGAGCCTGCTCCAGAGCTGGGATCTGACTGTGCAGTGGGTGGGTGGGGAGGAAGGAGCTGCCTGCAAAGGATATATTTAGTCAGACCTGGTTAATCTAATTCCGATTAACAAATTAGCAGACCTGGCTATATGAAGTGACTTGCTGGGCCGGACTCCTGTCCAGAACAAGAAAAAGGTGTGAAGGAAAGCCTGGCTGGGGGGAGCTCTGAAATGAGGACAGTGGATAGAAAGCCTTTTAAAGTGTCTGCACGTGGTGACCTAAAGGTCCCAAACTCATTTGCAGTTAGTGTCCAGCTTCCTTTGTAACCGGACAAGTCCCAGCATTTGAGCATCTGGGTTTGTGTCACAATGGGAAAAGACCTCAGCCAACCTTGAAGCAAGTGAGCCAACAGTGTGCCCATGTTGCCAAAAAGGGTAATGGCATCCTGGGCTGCATTGGTAGGAGCAGTGCCAGCAGATTGAGGGCAGTGATTCTTCCCCTCTGTTCAGCACTGGGGAGGCCACATCTGTAGTCCTGTGTCCAGTTGTGGGGCCCCACTACAGAAAGGATGTGGACACATTGGAGAGAGTCCAGTGGAGAGCAATGAAAATGGTTGCGGCGCTGGTGGACATGACTTGGGAGGAGAGGCTGAGGGAACTAGGTTTATTGAGTC
This sequence comes from Alligator sinensis, assembly GCF_000455745.1. Classification (NCBI taxonomy): domain Eukaryota; kingdom Metazoa; phylum Chordata; order Crocodylia; family Alligatoridae; genus Alligator; species Alligator sinensis. The sequence continues at coordinate 21,322 of NW_005843208.1, forward strand.
TGCAGAAGAGAAGACTGAGGGGGATTGAATAGCAGCCTTCACCTCCCTGCAGGGGGGTTGCAAAGAGGATGGAGCTGGGCTGTTCTCAGTGGGGGCAAACGACAGAGCAAGGAGCAATGGGCTCAAGCTGCAGCAAGGGAAGTTGAGGTTAGATATAAGGAAAAACTCTCTCACAAGGGTGGTGAAGCACTGGAACAGGTTGCCTAGAGAGGTAGTGGACTCTCCATCCTTGGAGGGTTTGAAGACTCGGCCAGACAAAGTCTTGGCTGGGATGATGTAGCTGGGGATGGTCCTGCTTTGAGCAGGGGGTTGGGTTAGATGTGACTTCCTGAGGTCCCTTCCAACCCTCATTTTCCATGAGTGTAAGTGAGAATTGTAGATAGTTATTGCCCATGTATGTGCTGCTCTTCCTGGCTCTTGGAAGAAAAAATGTGGTGGCTTGGACCTAGGGAAGTGGAAACTGCTTTCCAGGGCCCCCTCAAAGCTGCACCAAGCTGTCAAATGCATATAGAGAAGGTGATCATAGCCTGGATGCAGTGCACAGCTCCTCTGACCTTGCTGGTGGGCACTGCTGCATCTCCATGCCAGAGTCTGGCCCTGAACTGATGTGAGAAGCGTTCTGAGCCACCAGCCCTAGCAGGGCCATCTGTTAGATATTGGGCTCCTTCACAGGCTGCCCAGGTAGTAAGGGGCACCCCTGCAATTCAGTCATGTTCTGGGGAAGGGGCTGATTGGCTTGAACTGGCAAGCAGATGCCCACCAATTTGTAAACGGCTGGGGCACCCAACATGTTCTCTAAATCCAGTAGTTCTCTCTCCCCTTAAAACTTCTGTCCCTTCTTGAGCTCCTTCTGCTGGCTGCTCTGGAACCATAGTATCCTCTTCCAGCCTAGCCTTCCCTTCCCTTCCCCTCCCCGCCTCCTGGCAGCTGCACAGGCAAGGAAATAAACACAGCCATGTTAATGTGGGCTCTGGAAAAGACTGGGAGGGTGGATCTGTTTATGAGCTGGGTGGGGGAAGGGAACGTGCATATTTTATGCTGGTTGTAAGTACTCTGGGCAGCAGCCTCTTGTCAGCAATGTGCTGTGCGCGTGCTCAGTCCCCATGGCCGGATGCCGAGGCCCCGTCATCTGGACCAGATTTGTTCCCTCGCTGGTGCAGGGAATAGGGAAAGCAAGAAACCTATTGCGTAAGGCTCTGCCTTCCTGTAACAGAGCACCAAGCCTTGCATGAGCAGCTTTGGCCTCATCCCCAGGGGGTCAAATAACCTGTGTGCACTCTTTCAGCCATGACACGGAGGAGGGAGAGTCAGCTCTGCAGCAGCCCCTGCCGGAGAGGATAGCGTTTATCTGCAGCTTTCTACAGAGTAAGGAATTCCACCCTTCTCGTTGTGGCTTTCTAGGTACACTCAGTCCCATGTGAGCTGAGTCACTGATGTAACCAGTGCCCCATGGCTGTAAGCGGCGTTGCCGCGAGGCTTGGCAGCACAGGGGAAAAGTTTCTTATGGAGAGGTCTGCACATATGCTCTAGAGGATAGAGGCGGAGCAGAGGGCTTGCTCTGGGGTCTGCCCAGTGCAGGAGGCGGATATCTGGCATGCTAATGGCATCCCCTACCCCATCATCACATGCTATTAGCATAACCAGCCCAACATATCTGATGCAACAGGATATGGCTGGATCTTTAGGTGTGTTAACCTTGGGTCTTAGTCAAAATGAGCTGGAAGGTCTGATCGAGAAGCAGTGACTTCTGTGACTACTAGATATTATGCTTGGTCTCCGTAGTGGAAGTGGGTGTATAAACCTAAAGGGGATGCAATTTGGGGCCAATACTGGGACACCAGCAGGAGTAGAGGGATTTCCAAGGGTGGGGCAGGGGAGCTGGATCAGAGGCTTGGACCAGGGAAGGCCCTGCTTGGTCCCAGCAAAACAAAGGTTAAGCAGAGGGTCTGGCCTGGTTACCCTGTTTAGGGTCTAAGGCTGAGCTTTGGCATTGAGCTTGTTGCCCTGTCTTGTGTTGCCTAGGCAGTGCGGGTGGTGATTCTCCTCCCCTGGCATATTGGATGTGTTGAGCTGGTTATGCTAGCCTTGGTGTCATGAGGGGGTGGGGATGCTTTTAGCATGCGATGTGGGGGTGGGGATGCCATTAGCCCTCAGGGTTGGGAAGTGAGGAGGAGGCCTTGAATCCCATCTCCTGGAGGCAAGTGCAGCAGAGACTCTGGTGTAACCAGCCCTTTTGCTTTCCATTGTAGAGCACTGCAAGCACAAGGCCACCATGGAGAGCCTGGTGTCAGTGGAGAAGCTCTTGGAGGGAGAGGAGCTAGAGCTGGCTAAGGTACCTGTATGTCTCTGGTGTCTGTATGAAGCAGTAGCCAACAATGGATCCAAACAGAGAGGTGAAGCCTTCTGGGACAACTGTAATAGAGCTCTTACGTTATCTAAACCTGTGGAGGGCATATGCAGTAAGAGGGCGGGCATGGTGCTGGGAGCAGCAGCTTGCACAAATCCAAAGAAATTGAGAATGAGTTTTGGGTGACCGAGCCAATGCTGCAGCGAGAGGGGGATGCACGTGCGGACTCATTCTCCTCTTGTGGCCTCACGCAAAGCAGGAGGCAGTGCTGCGGGGATGGTGCAGCCACCAGAGTAAATCTGTGTCCGGCTGAATGCATGTGTTATGAAGCTCAATTCCCCCTTCTGACCCGTAGCATCTGTTTCCAGGTGACTGTGCTACTCCTGTACCACACCTCCATAAGTACCAAAAGCCCCAAGGATTGGAATGAATTTGAGTACAAAATCCAGGTAACCCCCAACTCTTCCTTGCAGGCTTGTTGTATGACACTCTATCCAGCCACTGATCCAGCCGTAGGTGTGGAGGGAGGAAGTGTGATCGTGTATACGGGTGTCAAGTGAGCAGAGACAATTTTGTGGCTGCGGCTTTGGGTTGCAGTTCCAAGCCTGTCCCTGATGGGCTGTGAGGCCTTGGGGTATGGCACATCGCCTCCCTTCTTTGTCAGCTAGACCTTCCAGCCCTGGTGGTACTTCCTTCCCCAACTTCCATAAGCCCCTCGTGGCAGCTGGCATGTTCCATGCCCCCTCTGCCTAGCGTGATGGGTAGAGAATCACGGGCTTGGCAAGGCTCTAATCTCTGGGCCACTTGTTTAGCTCCTCAGTACCTCTCTTTAACTGCTAGAGGGAGTGGCAGCTTCGGAGGGTTTCCTCCCCACCCACGCGTGCCTACAGCAGTCCGGCTGCTCATCCTGTGCCATCTCTTCCTCAGGTTGAGCTGGCCACCATTCTCAAGTTCGTGCTGGACAATGAAGAGGGCCTCAGCGAGAGCCTGGAGATCTTCCTGCAGAAGAGAGGTGGGTTCTGTGGTGGTGGTGACTCACCAAAGCTGGCTCATCATATCACTCATCATATCGCTCAAAATAGCAGGGGCTGTTGGCACTAGCCCTGCAGAAGTGGCTGGGCCCTGCACAGGGAGCAGCAGCTGGCTAGGCACGTTCCCAGCCCCCATCAAGTGGGAAAGGTTGACCCCATTAGTCATCAGGTTTATTATAGTAGTTCCTAAGGTCTAAATGGGAACGGGACAAAAATAGCCCTCAGCTACAAGGTCACTAGCGGTGAGAGCCAGTCCCCAGCACCAGGACCTTCCCTTGCTCTTTTGCCCTCCTGTGTTCATGCTGCTGCCATCTCAGTCAGCTACGATGGCCTTTTCCAGCAGATTGGTGCCACCAAGCGGTGGATTCCAGCACTCCAGGAGCAAACTTGCTGTTATGCAGAACTTGCCAAAATGGGGCTGGCCCAAGCCCTCAGCACAGCAGGCGGAGCCAGCCGAGGCTGCCAGACACTGAGGACGAGTGCGTTGCTTTAGTGAGCAGATCCTTTTTCCCCAAGGTCCTTCACTTGGGGATCATGTTTTGTGCCACGGCAGCAGGCTGCAGCTACTGCTCTGTGCACTGCCAAGAGCCAGACGTCCTGCCTTGCTGCTACGGGGCACTTCAAGAATGAGGGCGACAGCTCTGCTTTTGGTCCCTGTAGTATCCCACCCCACCTCTCATGACATTGCTCTTGCGGAGGGGCAGGGTGGACTGCATGCTTCACAGCTGTGATGGCAGCGGGTGTCTTGTGCAAGGACATCAGGGCAGGGCAGACCCCATACTCAATACCCCTGTGGAGCTGACCAGCCTATGCAAGGAGGATGGTGTCGGGGCAGGACTGACCTCACTAGTATCTGACCTGTGGTTCGTAGGACACAAGCATTCAATCCTGAACATTTAAGCTTCTAAGCCTTCCCCATTCCCTGCATCAGGGCAAGCTTGTTTGATGCCTCTTGGCTTTTCTCCCCAGCATCATCATGTAGTGTCTCCAGCAGCAGCTCTGAGGAGCATTCCCCAATGTTCTCCCGCCAGCACCCGCGCGAGGTGCGCTTCCTGGAGCTGCAGAAGATTGCCTCCTCCTCCAGCCTGAATAAGTATGTTCCCAGCCTCCCTAGGCAGCTTTGGCTTTTTCCTATGACCCCGGGCTGCGATCCGTCCAGCAGGAAAGCCCCTCCATTCAGTAAGGAAACAGAGATCGTACTGGGATGCTCTGTTGTCCTGAGTACTGATGTCCCCATAAAGCAGTTGCTTCTTAAATACCGGTCCCCCTCCCATGTCCCAAGTCAATCTGACATCTTGTGAAAGGTTTGAGAGATCGAGATTGGTGGTAAAGATCAGGGGCAGGTTGGGAAGAACTGAGCTGAGATCTCTCACACTGAGCAGTAGAGCTCACCATGTCCTGATGACTGACTGCAGGGCAGCAGGGAGTTTGAGGAGCCCCTGTCCTGGAAGGGAAAGTCTTTCTACCCACACCCCAGTGTCCGGGACTTGGCATGAGTAGGATCAAGGGGCAGGGGTCCTTCTTTCCAGGCAGTCGTCATGTGCCAGTATTCTAGATGTTGGTGCCCCGGTGGGTCTGGGATTCTATTGAGGGCGTTGGGGTGGGGGTAGCAGCCTCTGTCTCTTGGCTCTCAGTCTTGCACAGTGTGTGGCTATGGTTTCGTGACAGCTTCCTTCCTGGCATGCCTGCTTCACCCATGGGTGACATCCTGCAGACCCCCCAGTTCCAGCTGAGACGACTGAAGAAGCAGCTGGTGGCAGAGAGGGAGAACCGGGATGAGCTGGAGCTGGAACTGGCAGAGAACCGCAAACTCCTCACAGAGAAGGGTCAGTAGCTGTTGGCACGTGGTGGGCTGGAAGGAAGTGTGTGGCATTGCAGGCCATGTGCTTGTTCACTGCTCAGACTTGGTCTGTGCTAGCAGCCAATAGAGCAGGCTCATCCTGGGGGCTGCTGGTTCCCTTTTTTCCTACCAAAGTAGAGAGAGGTAGTGGCTGGAGCTGCATCCTCCACACTTGTGTGGCTTAAGGGAAACTTCTGAACCAGAGAATCTTCTGATCCTCTTCCCTGGCAGAGCCTGTGTAGCCAATTCCCCTCTTGCATTGCTAACAACAGAAAGCTGCTGCAGCCGACCCTGCTGGAGACCTGTTAGTCAGATGCCAGCTCCTAACATGAGAGCTAGGCAGCAGCTACAAAGCAGGCACTGGGCAATCCCACCAATTGTTCCTGGTGTGGCCGAGATCATGCAGCGTGGGCGTTCACCCGTTGGAGCACAGAGGCATGTTGCTCAGCTTGTGCCCTTTGGGCATTGAACGTGGACAGTAACAGTGCGTCCCATCTCCTTTCCAGAGACTCAAATAACCATGCTGCAGCAGCGGATTGACCGCCTGACCCTTCTGAATGAGAGGCAAGCTGCTGAGCAGCTGGAGCCCAAAGAGCTGGAAGAGCTGCGGGAGAAGAATGAGAGGTAACCGCTCCAGGCTGCCTTGGTCCCCTCCTGAGCTGGGCTCAGACCCGCATCCTTTCTGTAGCACACAGGACAGGAGCTCCCTCTGATATATCCCCATATGCCCTCTTTCCCCCTGCCCATTGGCTTCAGCTTGTGGATTTGAAGCAAGAAGCAGTGGCAGTGAAGATCTGTGGTCTTTGCTGTGCAGCAGGTCACACTTGGCAATCATGGTGGCAGTTCTGGGTCTTTAGAGCCTGAGTCCAGGGACCGAAGGTGCTTTGTGGGCCTTGGACCTTCTTCCCCTGTGACATGCGTCTGTTAGCTCGGAGAGGGGAGCCTGGGTCAGTGGCCACGTGCTCAAACTCTGGCATCCTGAATGAAGACCAGTGATGCCAGTGGTGTATGTAGGCTGAGGAAGTTAACAGACAAGAGTGTCTTACCTCAGTCTAGAAGGCACGATCCCTGCTGAGGCTCATGCTAATCTGAAGCATGCAACAGCTGCTGTCGTCCCCCTCTGATTAGATTCAGTTGAATTCCCTAGGGGTATGAAAAGGGACTTTCCTTCTCCCCCTCTCCACTTAACCCTCGTGGCTGGCAGGTTCAGAGATCCAGGAACTCTTTAGTCCTAAGCTGGTCTCTGAGTAAAATCCAGCATCTCTCAGTGCCTCAGGACCCTCATCATCTTCCTCTTAACATTGAAAACAACAGTGGTGCAGCTGCTTCTCCCCCTTCTTTGCCAGTGGCATTCCCCCTCACAAGGCAGGAAACCTAATCCGCTCCCCTCCCCTCTCCCGTAGCCTGATGATGCGTTTGCACGAAGCTTTAAAACAGTGTCAAGACCTGAGGACTGAAAAGGGTCAGATGGACCGAAAGATCACCCAGCTCTCAGAGGAGAACGGGGACCTCTCCTTCAAGGTACAGGGCACCCCTGCTTCTCCAAGGTGATGATCTAGCCCAGGGGTGTTCAACCTCTGGTCCACGGGCCAAATCTGGCCTGCAGTCATAGCATCCAGCCTGCAGGGCTTCCCGTGGGTTGGGGAAATTGGCAGTGGGGGAGCAGTGGCAGTTAATATTGCCACCCTCCCTGCTGCCAAATTCCCAAGCATGACTGGGTTCTTTCTTCCTCCCTCCCCTTTTCTCACAGCTAGTCTGGGCCATACGCCCTCCCCTGCTCCTGTGCCTGGATCAGGGCTAGGTAGTGCCCCCACTTTGTCATGGAGACATGTTGGAACTGGGCCAAACCCCCTTCTCCCATGTGTCTGGATCAGAGCAGGGCCCCCTGCTGTGCCCGGTCCAGGTGCTAGATCAGGACCAGTGTCCGGATCCGGCCTGCAGGTGGACTGAGCACTGCACATCCAGCCCACCAGGCAGAAAGGTTGAGCACCTCTGATCTAGCCTGCTGTAGTGACAGCCTGGGATAGCACCATGCTTTGGACCTGGGCTGCAGCCATTCTTGTAGGAGCTGTTCTCACATACAACTTGATTGTTGGTTGCCCCCCTGCTGTCATCAGAGGCATGTGGGGCTGGGTTAGGGGATGACACTGGGGAGAAGTGATCTGGTGGTGATAAGGCTCCCTGGACTAGGACCTAGGGGGAGGTTCATTCACCAACTGCCTCTTGTATCCTTGGGCAGGTTACTTTGCCCTGCCTTGGTTGAGGGAATGGGCTGTATGTGAAGCTCTGGGATATTACGATGTTGGGGGTCCCAGACACCTGGACAGCATGTTGTGTGTACCCTCTAACCAGGCAGTTTGTTGGGGGGTGGGTGGGGCTTCCCTTCCATCCAGCTGCGGGAGTTCGCCAGCCACCTGATGCAGCTGCAAGAAGCTCTGAACGAGCTCTCTGAAGAGCACAGCGCGGCGCTGACACAGGGGGGTGAGAAGCAAACCCACCTGGAGAGCGAGCTCCACAACGCCATCCAGGAGAAGGTGAGGGTGCACTGGTGCGGTACAGGGAAGCAGCCAGAGCTTGGAGCCCAAGGGTCTCTGGTACTTCCAGGAACCCTGTTGGGGTGGGGAAGGGGAATCCAGCACTCAATGTCTTTGGGTTGGTGGGACCTAGGAGCACCGCAGAAGCAGCGTGCCCGTCTCCACAGGAGGAAGCCCTGCATTAATTACGAGGGAAACGGTGCTCAATTGTGCGTGGCATTAGCCAGTTCCTGGGGCAGGGGGTGGGATCCGTTGTACCCTTATGAGGAAATAGTGTCTGCGGTGAAGGCCCCAAGTGGGGAGTGAGCAGAGTCCAGCAGTGAAATGAGCAGCCACGGAGCCCCGACAAGAATGCAGACGGTTTTGCCAGCCTGAGCGGGAGCTTTTGCTGATGTCTGAGTTCCTCCCCTGCCGACGGCCAGCTGTGCTAATGCATGTGCCTCACTCCCCAGAAATGTTTGGAAGAGAAGATAGAGATTCTGCAGGGGAAGATCTCCTTGCTGGAGGACCAGCTGGCGAAGCTGGGGGATGGCGCCATGCAGGAGAAAGGAGAGGTTATGGGAGACGTCCTCCAGGTATGGCGGGGTCTCGCGCGGGCTGGAACAGAGAGAGCAAGCACAGAGAGGTCTTCAGAGTAGGCTGGGAGGGGGAAGCTCACTTCCAACTGCTGTGGGAAAGCACAGCTCAGCCTGCCCAGCCTCTTGCTTGTGCACAGGGATCAGCACTCCCCCCGCTCATTTAAAAGGAGCAGCCTCCAGGCTTCCTGCCAGCATGGCTGGAAGAGTCTGAAGAGCATCTCAGGCCATCTGCGTGCCAAGGAGAGCTCAGTCCTTCCTGTTGTGCATGTGGATTCTACTTCTCTAAGCACCGCAGTAACTGACTGCCCTGGGTGGCTTGCCTGGCAGGACTGGGCAATGGCAGCGATGGGTGGGTGAGGTCCTGCTGATGGCGCAGGTTGTTCTGCAGTAAAAGCAGCTCGGCTCTCCTTTGGGGTGGGTATGTCTGGTATTGTGGGACTGAGGAATCTCCAGTTTATTTTGCAGTGTAGCTTCTGCCGTGGTGGCTGGGTGCCATGGTCTCCTGTCCCCACGCAGTGGTGGGTCCGACCCAGTCAGTGAGGCTTTCTGCCCCAGGACTTGGAAATGGTGGGAGAACTAAAGAAACTAGCTCTTGCTGCAACTGCAAGGCAGCAGAGCGCTTTCCAGGCTCCCTGTTGGGCAGAAGTGTCTAGGTCTCCTTTGGAACATTACTGAATGCCATCGGTGTTTCATTTCTCTCTGCTCTCTCAGCTTGAAGATCTAAAGCAGGAAGTAGGAAGCCTCACCGCTAAGGTGATAGAGCTCCAAGCCACCATCCTTCGGCTGGAGGAGGAGAAGAGCCTGCATGAGGCGAACCTCCAAACTGAACAGAATCACTTCAAAGAGGAGAAAGCTCAGCTCATGGAGCTCATTGGCAGCCTCCAGAGCTCTGTCTCCGAGATCCACCAGGGCAAAGAGAAGCTGGAGCAGGACTCCCGAGAGCAGGAGGCACGCCTGACGGCTCAGGTGAACACTCTCACTGCAGAGATCGCCAAGCTCAATGCCTTCGTCCTCCAGAAGGAGCAGGAGCTGATGAGTCTGCACCAGCGGGTGCAAGAGGAAAGGACCCAGAAGGGACAGCTAGCAGAAGACCTCCAGAAGCAAGAACAGTCTTCCAGGGAGACGATCCAGGGGCTGAGCCTCCAAGTGGACCAGCTGAGCAGCACCCTGAAGCACAATGAGGAGAAACTGCTGCACGTCACCCAGCAGATGGAAGTGACCAGCCAGGGGGAGGCCAGGCAGCTGGCTGCCTTGAGAGAAGAGCACGAAAAGGCCCTCCAGGAGAGGGAACTGGCTGTGCTACAGCTCCAGGAATTCCAGCAGGGAAAAGAGGCAGAGCTGGCAGCCCTGGCCACCCAGCTGCAAACCTTGGAGAAAGCCAGAGACACCAACCAAGCCTCTGTGCTAGAGCTGCAGAGGAAGAAAGCCCAGCTGGGCCAGAGGGTCCAAGACCTGGATGCCAGAGTCCTTGAGCTCACTGCAAAGTGCCAGCAGAGCGAGGTCCAGGCAGCAGCAGCCGAGTCGCTGAAAGCCCAGCTCCGAGAAGCGGAGACCAAGCTGAAAGAAGGTCAGCAGAAGCTTTTGGAGAAAGAAAAGCTGGCCAAGGAAAATGCCCGGCTCCAGGAGCGACTCCTGTTCCTGGAAGAGTCGGTCCGGAACACCGAGGGGATCTTGGAGGATGAGAAAAGGAGGGCTTCCGAGACCCTCGAAGGGAACCTGGCACGGATAAACGAGCTGGAGACTGAAATCCAGAAGCTGTCGGAGCACCGAGATCAGATGGCTCGGGAGGTGGGTGAGGAGAAAGCTAAGGGACAAGCGCTGGAAAGGCAGCTGCAGCAGGTGGGAGACGAGTATAGGGAGAAGGTGGAGACGCTGCAACGTCAACTGGCGAAAATATCCTCAGTGGCCAAAGGGGATGAAGGTGCGCGCGAGCAGCTGAAGGAGCAGGTGAGAGCCCTGAGCAAAGACCACCAAGAGGCCTGCCGGCAGCTGCAGAAGGAGCAGGGAAAAGTGGCCGAGCTGGAGGAAAGGATCCAAGAGCAGCAGGAGAGGCTGGCGCTGGCTCAGTCGGACCTTGCTGGCTCCCTGGCACGGTTCAAGGAGAAGGAGAGCGCGGAGCAGAAGCTGAAGGCCAATCTCTCTTCTCTGCAGGAGAAGATGGCGGCTTCTGACCAGGAAACAGCCCAGCGGGTTGCCCAGCTGCAGGCAGAAGTGAGAAAAATGGCTGGGGCCCTCGAGGGGGTCACCAAGGAGCTGTCTGAGGAAAGGCTCAGGAAGACTGAGCTGGAAGCAAAAGTGAAGCGTCTCCGAGAGCAGAAGAACAAGGACCTCACCATGGCGGAGGCCGACCTTGCCCGCGCTTCATCAGTCACAAAGGAGAAGGAACTGGAAGCAGAGAAGCTGTCCGGGGAGGTCAAGCGGCTGAATGCCAGGCTGGAAGAAACCCTGCAGGCTCACAAACACGAGCTAGCCCGGCGGGGCAAGGAAGCCGAGCACCTGGCTCAGGAGATGGAGCAAGTCAAGGCAGACCTGGCAGCGGAGAAGGCTGGCAAGGCAGAGCTGGATGTCCAGCTGCAGAACGCCCTCAATGAGCAGAGGACTGAGCGTGCCGCACACCAGGAGGAGCTGGCCAGGTCCTTGGAGCTCATCGAGGAGAAGGAAGGGGAGCTGGAGGAGCTCCGTCTGAAAAATGTCTCTCGCGGTGAGGAGCTGAGAGACCTGCAGAAGACAGTGAACAAGCTGAAAGGGGAGCTCGCCTCTGTGGAGGCCCTGAAGGAGCGGGCGGCCAAGATGGAGAGCGAGCTGCAGGGCTTCCTGGAGGTTGCCAGAACCCGAGAGGCAGAGATCGACAGCATCAAGTCCATTGTGTACTCCAAGGAGATGTCCCTCAAAAGCCTGGAGGAGAAGATCCGGCACAGGGAGCAGGAATCCAGCTCCTGCCAAGACCTCTATCAGGAGAAGCTGAAGGAGACCGAGGTGCTGAACTCGGAAGTGCAGAAACTAGAGCAGAAGTGCAGGGAGCAGCAAGACACCATCACCAGCCTGGAAAGAGCGGCCGCTGAGACCAAAGCTATGACAGCCAAACACCAGGAAGCAGAGCTGGAAGCCTTGAGGGAGATAGGGCAGCAGAAAGCAAAGATGTCTGAGCTGGAGAAACTCCTTGAAGCCTCTAAATCAACCCAGGCTGGACAGGGGGGCACCATAGAGGCCCTGAAGAAGGAGCTGCTGGAGAAGGGGAAAGAGCTGTCTCGGAGCAGAGAGGCCATCGCAGCAGCAGAGAAGGAGTTGGCGTCTCTACGTTCTTCTGCTCAAGAGAAGGGCAAGTTGGAGGAGAGCTGGAAAGAACAAGTGTCACAGTGTCTCCAGGAGGTGGAGAGGAAGAACAGCCTGATCAGCAGCTTGCAGCAGGAGAGGTCCATCTTCCATCGGCAGGCGGTGGAGAAGGAAGGGGAGAGCAAGGAGCTGAAGCGCTTGATCACGTCGGAGTCGGAGAAGAGCAGGAAGCTGGAGGAGCGGCTGCGGATCCTCCAGACGGAAATGGCCACCGCCGCCTCTCGCGCCGCCGAGAGGGGGTCCATCCTGGAGGCCCAAGA